>NC_088297.1:14623334-14923334 GCF_032854445.1 Liolophura sinensis
GCATGCCCATTAGCGCACAACTGCAACTGCACGTTAATCCTTATATACCGTGTCGCCAGATTACAGGGATGGCGTGGGCAAAATTTCATTGCGATCTGGTACATATCAAAGGAGATATCAAACAACGTTTTGAGGGGAACTTACTTTTGTTGTACTGTTTATTTTATATACACGGTCTTCCAGCTACCTGCGGATGGTCGTGGGTTTCCCCCTGGCACTGCCCGGTTTCCCCCCACCATAATGCTGGCCGCCGTCGTATAAGGGAAATATTCTTGAGTACGGCGTAAACCACCAATCAAATAAATAAATAAATAAATAAATTGTATATATACTGGTGGACAGTGAGATGCAGTGTGAAAGCTAGTATCATTAGGGTTCAAGTCCAGCTCATGCTGGCTTCCTCTCCGGCCATAAGTGGGAAGGTCTACTAGCAACCTGCGGATGGTCGTGGGTTTCCCCCGGGCTGTGCCCGGTTTCCACCCACCATAATGCTGGCCGCCGTCGTATAAGTGAAATATTCTTAAGTACGGCGTAAAACACCAATCAAAAAAAAAAGTATCATTAGGCGGCTAACTGTAGCTGTTAAGCCATAAACAGAAAAGACCTAGTATTCCATAAAAACGCCTGTCTTGAATAAAACTATGTCTTACAGTGCCTTTCAAGGTATAATTGTTCAACACAGCTTCGAAATACTGTTAATATCTCTGCTCCACACGAGGTATTCCACTGTCCAAACAAAGCCCGCCATATTGCCTCGTTTTTGGATTGGACGTGATCTGCCCATTGACTGCAGCTTTCACTCTGTGGCTCTTGGCGATCCCTTGACTGTTGTCAATATTGTTGTTAGGTCGACCCAGTGTTAATTATAGGTCATCGAATAAAATATCTCCACACCTATTTTCAGTATCTTGATCATAGTGCATAGCTTCTCGTCTAAAATGAACGTTGTATGATGACCAAGATCCCAAGACGTATAGACCCTGGTCAGAACGTCTTCTCCATGCATGGCACTTCATTAATCGAAACGTGCTAATCATGTAAATGAAATGATCTCCAATCAACCACCATAGATTCCAGGTCCAACCCACCTTACGGTATATTCGTGTTGCAAGAGTCAGTCGCATATGCAATCGGTCACTCTAAAAGCTGAATCAGCATTTCAGGAGCCTCGTCATTTCACCCAGGTTTAGACGAGACTGTCGCTCAAAGGTATCATTAGCAGCTACCGTAAAATCACATCTTTTAGCCGCGTTAGTTTGCGAGAGCTCACATTTTATCTTGTCTAACCTGCGTGCACTCGTCAGACTCTGGAAATACTGTAGCAACCTATACACACATTTACGTAGATGCTCATTGTTTCACAATACACTAAAAAAAACATGTTAATTTTAACAAAAAGTGATGCCAGAATATATTCTGTTATTATAACATAATACTGTGTCATATTCAACGTAATATCCTGTTATAGTCTGATAGAATCTATATGTTGAATTAATAGAATATGTGAGTTACATTTAGGTGAATAATTAATGCAGAATACATTCTGATATTATAGCATTACTCACAACATACTTTTCTGTTACAGTGAACCGATTAATTTTTTATATTGTAATTGTAGATATAATTCCGCTGTTGAGAAATTTATACACAATGAGCCTTATACACGAGAGTTCCCCCAGGGTTTGCCCGGTTTCCTTCCACCATAGTGCTGGCCGCCGTCGTATCAGTGAAATATTCTTGAGTACGGCGTAAAACACCAATCAAATAAGTAAATAAACTTATACACGAGAGTGGTATATAATATACACATATTGTGTCTATGGCATAAACTCCATGATACATTGTTAAAAGGCTAATGTTAAAATGCCAGCATTTTATGAGTGTTAAAATAACAGCATATTAAATGCTGTAAAACGTGAGATCCAACATCATAAAACGTTGTTGCCAAGTAATGATTGTTTGCAAATTGTAATGTTAGTTTACTATACTCAAAAAGTTAATTATAACAGAAAGTATGTTGTCTGAGTGATGCTAGAATGTATTCTGTTATTGCAACAGATTATTCTGTTAAATATAACACACATGTTCTATTAATTCAACACAAAGATTCTAATAACAGAATACATTCTAGCATCATTCAGACAACAGATTTTCTGTTAAAATTAAAAAATTATATTTTCCAGCATACATTTTATGAAGATTATTTAATTTTGACATACACTGTATAAAACGCAAAACTAAAAATTCCAACATTTTATAACTTTTAAAATTATACTGCGTGTTAAATGCTGTAAAATTTGAGGGTGATCTTAAAAGTGTATGGTTATTTGCAAATTGTAATGTTAGAGTACATTTTTTAAAAAGATTATTGAGTTTGACATAAGCCGATGTTAAATGAAAACATTTTGTAAGGATTTTAATCATGAACAGGCAAACAGGCCAGTCATACACGTGTAAAATACATACTGCCGTCATTATTATGCAGGTAACAATATACATATCTGAAACTCTTTCAGTGTTCAGCTAGTTGATTCTCAGTCTGAGTAGAGCATCTTGGGGATGGTATACCTTTTATTATATATGCGTTATTGATAACCATCGATTGCTTCGGTGGCCTAATGGTTAGAACGTCCGCCTCGAAGTCGGGAGACCTGGGACAGATTCCACAAAGACTTTTATGACGTCAAAATTTGAAATACCATCTTAAAGCTTACTTTCCAGTTTTATAAAGTAAAATTTTGTCCACCTCAGCAGCGTTATCTTTAACCAAATGTGTCCAAATTTCAACTTTGAGTACCAAAACTGAGCGTTGTGGGAAGATTTGTCAGAAATGGCTTCTTGGAATCGATCGGCCGTTGGCATCAAATCCGGGTCGTTCCATACCAAAGACTTTAAAAATGTTGCTTGTTGCTGCCTCGCTTGGCGCTCAGCGCTGAGAGGTTAGGGCAAGGAAACAGGACTGTTTGATTGGTATCAGTAGGCCTATAATGTGATTTGTTGAGATGTCCAGTTTGTTGTCTTCGACATGATACTTCAGTGGCGGTTTAGATAAACACGGTATACCACAAATATGGCCACAGACGTTGAACGTTAATGGTAATGTCCATGGATGCAAACATTTAGAATCATCTTATATTGTATTCCTGCATAAACCAGAGCTGGTGCACTTATCCCCCCCACCCGGGAGGCCTGTGGCTACTTTCACAAAGATGTCGCACTTCTACGATATCGTGCCTATAGGTAAATGGTATACGTAATAGTGATGTACAAAACATGGCACGACAAATATACGATAAAAAAAAGTTGTACGCCGCTTTGTGAAAGAGGTTTCAGCAGGTCCCTTCGCGTTGTTTTAATGTTATTGCATTTTGAGTACACTAATTCTAGACCAGTGATGTCCAATGAATTGCAACTAATATCACTGCATTTTTCACCTAATAATGCTTAAGCCATGGTACTAGGGCGCGGGTTAGCTACGAGATCAGTAAGCCATATACCTAGCATAGCTTCCACATGAACATATGGTATTTGTGAAAGCTTAGCTGGGAAAAATGAAATCGATATCAGATTTAAGGCGCGTGTGTACGTTGCTACAGTTAAGTATATATATATATATATATATATATATATATATATATATATATATATATATATATATATATATATATATATATATATGAAAGAATACAGAATGAAACCCTGACTGATATTAGTTGACAACTGTGACCGGGTTTCACAAGATTCAGTAACAGTTGTACGTCAGACCTGGGACACAATACGAGTATTCCAGGTGTGACCTTTGGTCAGTTATCACATGATCGTCAGTCCTCTGGCTTTATTCTCTATGCTATAACGTGTGCATACACGGAATGTACAGACTGTAAAGAGATAAAAAAAAAAACAAAAGAAAGAAAGAAAAAAGAGCTGCATTGTGTTGTTTATTTATTGTTTGTGTATGACTTGTACATTTCTCCCTCTATATATTTCAATCGAATGGTTTTAATAGAACATATAGCACAGTACAACTAATGCGCGCGTACATTGCTATACTTTTAGGCATATATATATATATATAACACATACATAAAGTTATTATTAATATTCAAGCATATTTACTAAGTCGGAATAAACCCCTAACTGAAGTAAGTTGAGAAGTAATACTGTATACGTGCTCTAGGATACAACATCGGCATCCCAGGTGTGACCATTTGTCAGTTATCGCATTGTCGTCCAACCTGATTACAAACGGATCGGTGTTAGCGAATCGATATACATACGATCCGTTTTGAAGTCAGAGTAGCTGTTGCCAGCCCTCTATCGTCTTACCCTCTATTCTGTAGTATTTTATACCGATATACCATTAGCATATGGCATTACCTAAATCTAATATCTGTGTCATTCTTTCCGCAAAACTCATGTTAATGTGAGGCTAAGTTGGGAGCATTGCCAACCGATCCCAGAGCTAGGCGTGTGAGTACATGGGATTGTTAACTCATGTTTGCGTACAGGACTTGTTACTTTTGTCATTTATCTGCCGAACAGCTCAGTTTTTTACTTGTTCACGCAGACTTCATCTATATAATAGATAATTGTATGCTTTTCTTTCTTTAAAAAATGCAGTGATGTTATTTGCAATTTGTTTTAGTTTGCTACTCCCATGCGCGCACACAAACTGCATCGACCAAACTGTACCATACACCTTACAACGTATGCGCCGGTTTTCACACAGGGATTGGGGGCCTCCGTGGCCGAGGGGTTTAGCACTCCAGCGCGGCGATAGGACTCGGGAGCCTCTCACCAATGCGGTCGCTTTGAGTTCAAGTCCAGCTCATGCTGACTTCCTCTCCGGTCGTACGTGGGAAGACCTGTTAAGCAACTTGCGGATATTCGTGGGTTTCCCCCCAGGCTCTGCCCGTTTCCTTCCATCATAATGCTGGTCGCCGGCGTAAAGTAAGGCGTAAAATACCAATCAAACAAATAAATAAACACAGAGATTTTATGAGTATTATGTGTATATGTATATACATATCTGTGCCGTTATATTCACCCATGCACAGCTGCACCTTGATCCAACATCGAGGTCAGGACATGTACAAGCGTGAAAACTGAACTTAATTATTATGGTAGATTATAGTTGCGGAACGGGGTGACTCATCAAACAACAAAGTTAGGCGAGAATCAGTCCCAAATATATCGGATTGACGGTAAGGAGCATTTAGGCCTGCCGCGGTTCACATACGCATTAAAGGAGAAGAAAACTTAAAAACATGACACTATAGGCTGAAAAGAGCATATTTTTTTTTTCAATCTGGTAGTGCCTGCTGCGTAATTTTGCGATTTTTCCTCGCCATACACGTGAAGTCTGAAAACAGCAAAGCTGGCATAAATCGCTGAGTTCATCGCGTCCTCCATCTTTAACACCCTGTAATTTATGCCGGGGCTGTGTTGCCTCTCAGTCAATGAGAATCGTTAAAACTGCCGGCTTGATCAACATTCCGGTTTTCCGATCGTCATGTGGAGAACCAACTGTACTGATCGCTACCCTCTGGGAAGAAGAGTTCTACCGGAAATGTACGAACTGCACTTCGGTGGTTTCCGACGGCAATTCTCCTCCTAACACAGAAGACTTCAGGACTAGTTCTTAGGCAAAATGGAGTCGCCCACAGCGGATTTTGGCGCTGACTTTATTTATAATTTATCACCTTGAGGTACATGTTAGAACTTTTTATGGCATGCACCTGCGAGGAAATGCATACTCTTTTCAATGGTATTTGTTTGATATTTAAATTTTCTTCTTTAAATCTTCTCTAGCATTTCGGTCTATAAATCGATGTCAACCGCATGTTTCTACAAATTAACTAACCTGTTCTTAGGTTGACCTAACCAAAAATGAACTCCATAACAATAACACAAATTCACAAAAAAAAAGAAGACATTTTAGGGGTGTAGGCTACACGATATATTGATCGCGCCATCTTGATAACTGTTACAGTATATAGCCTTATAGGCTCGCTCATGTGATTAGTTCTCATAAACAAACGTGTTTGCCATGCCCATCCATGGGCCTTTTTGGTTCGATCGACAAATCTCACAACAGGTTATGTACCGGTAATTACAGAGATCCCACGCTTGAAGTTGATTTATGCTAGGGAAGATTTAACGCGCGTGTGAACAGCGGTAAATGTTCCTTACCGTCCACCCGACACATTTGGGTCTCCACTCCGCAACTCTCGCAACTGCTTTGCTCGACGAGAGTTACGGACTCTACCGAATAACAGACTTGCACGTCAAGTGGAGTTCATAAAGCCGATCTAGAGTAGACTGGGGAGGTAGCCCACCTATTAGGCCTACAGGGAGTTCCTTCTACATTACAAAACGCCTCTCTTCCCATGCGAAAAGAGGTTCCAGATCACTAATGTCTATATTCATGCATTGATGATAGGATGCAAATCCCAGTGTAGCTGTTCTGCTTGTTATTTTGTGAAGGCTTCAACAACGGGTGGGTTACCACTGGCAACTGGCCATATAACTGCCACAAAAGCGCCCCCTATAGTCCATCTGTATTGCTTCTCAGAAAGGAAGCAGTAATCAGACCGCAACTGAACTAAACGAAAGAGGGTATATATATGTGTGTACTCAGGAACAAACCGGTTGGTTGTTACGCAGGCGTTCTTACGATCGTAGGGGACCAAGTTTTTCTTACGGTGTGGAGTGTCTGTCGCGAAACATTCCTGCTACGGGGATTACAGGCTTTACAACAACAACAAGTACTGAAGTACCGGTAGCACGATGAAGGATTTGGGTTTGGTTGCGCAAGGTATGTTGTTTATTTAAATTACCAAATTATTACCACACCCAGTAGTAATGGCAAGATTATAATTGAGGCTTTTCCATTAATATAATGTCCGTACATGATTCATTTACCTTCACTAATGCCTGTTTGAATTTCCACTCACTCAGCCAACGACTGCAGTTTGATCAACACTGTTACACTGATCAATAACCTGTTTTACTTTTGGCCTTTACCAGCCTTTGCCCGGATTTAGCCTGGAACTTAAAGAAGTACAGAATCATTTCCTGATTTTTTTGTGAATAAAATATCTTATTCTAGTGACCCCACTGTCATCACCATTCACTTGAAAGACAAATTAAATCATTTAGCCCTCTCCACTGCTATAATTGTTTGCTGCATCCGACCAATCTGTTTATTAGCCATAGCCGTAGTTGTAAGAACAAGGTTAGTGCCTTTGTTAGTTGATGACCCACTTCTCATACATGTATGTATGTTCATTTTGAAAAGCAGGACACGCAATCTGTGGCCTGAGTGTTTCAACACTTTTAGGTACGAATACCTTACATGTACCTGAGTGGCATTCCTTCATACTGTCAATGCTGTTAGGGTATTCATTCCATATAGGAACCAAGCACATCCACTGCTATTTACTGTGTACAGTGTGTACTGTGGGCCTGTCTGTAGAGATATCAAAGCGTATGTATGGGGTGGTGAAGTTGGTGGGGGAAGGAGGGCGAGGCAGTTCATATCTCTGAAAAAACCAGTATGAATGGTGATTATCATGTGACTGCAGTGAGGCATGAAAGACATAAATACAAGTAGCCACAGACCCCCAGCCTGATCTGGAATTCCAGAGTGTACTAAAGTATCTTTTCGGCCATTTTAAGCCGTTTCCGAGTGTTATCTGTTACGGTGTTCATATAAATGAGAAGGTAAACGTTACAAGCTCTGTTGTAGACATCTTACGAGCTTCAACAACGTATCGTGACGCTTTTATTTGGCATATGCAACAGGTGTATAAAGGATATTTCACAGTGTACAATGTAGGTTGAAATTAATACCATAAATATCTTTGGAGAGAGAGGTGGAAATGACAATCACAAGATACTTTGAGAGCAATATCTGTTGTTTTCAGCTTTCACTGTGCCATATTCTATTTATTATTTATATTTTGATATGTTGATGCTTGAGGTGTTTGAACTTTGTTATGTTGAATGCTTTACCTGTAGGCATTCACAGACTGGCATAGGATCTTGTTGCATAACAACATTATGTTTTGGTTTTTTAAATGGTTATTAAAGTGACCTACTTTTGCAATATTTTCAGATCACTGATTTACATAAAAATAGAAAAACTACAAATTTTGCAAAAGGTCTTTGAAAAAGCCCCTGCACTCATCTAGGAGAAGTTTCACCTAATAAAGTGTTTTTATTAAAAATCCAATATGGCCAAATATAGGCCAAAAGTTATTGGGCACAACCTGAAGTCATACCCGAAAACAAAGTTTCCTGAATTTCTGACCGACTGTTTTCACTAAAAATGTGACCTAGATTTGTTGTGAATAGTAATAATCCAAACAATTTCAAGGCTGGAGCTCCTAATAACTACATTAAAAGGTAAAAAAGTGTTCATATAATGTCAGAGAATCAGATAACAACTGTAGTCTGAGGTCTAACAAATAAAATGCGCTTTGATTTTTCTCAATACCTTTTACTTTTAGTGACGTGTCTTCTGAGTCATTACGCTGCGCTAGGGCACTAACCAACTGAGCCAAGGAGGCCCCTATAAATTTATATAATGTTGAGATAATTCTAAGGTTTGAAAAAGTTGCAATGCAGCCCTCTATAAAAATTTTGGGATCTTTTTTAACATCTTTTTATAACATCTGCACAGACGAGGCTTATCTGTGGTGAAACGCATTATCTTTTAATAATGATAATAATAATAGTTTTCATTAGATTTTCACGTTGATTGATTTTTTTGAAGTGGGCTCTTTAATTGGACATAAGTGACATGCAATGTAAAGGCTGTCAGTGTAATTGCAATTGTCTGCGTTCAAGTTTGCACAGCTGTAATATATTTAATAGAGCTCTGTTCATTGATTGTACATATCCACAGTCTGACATGCACATGTGAAAGTATGTACACTTAAGTGTGTAGTTATTTTATCACAAAATGTGCATTTTTAGAGGCAAATAAGTGTCTTTTGGTGTTAAATCCTATATCTTATCTTCCAAACAAACCTAGTTTGACAGCCAGCATGTTCAGTGAGTTTCATGATTCTCATTTGTTCTTGGTTAAATTTGTACAATAACTGCTTCAAATATTGTCTGATTTTGGTGACATTTCATATCATATTCAGTTTGATTTTGTATAACCAATTATGGTGTTTCAGAAGCAAGCTGTCATCTCTGTTGCACACAAGCAGGTGCATAGCCCTTTTGTTAAAGGATTTTGATATGAAACAAAGTTATCAGAGCATATGTAAATTCATTGTGATGATTTGAGTCACATTTTTGTGCATTTTGTTTCTCATGTTTGCTAGAAATTACATACATGTTTAGTGCGAAAAATCTGATCAGTCTATAGTAAGGTGGATAGCTGTTTCCAGCGGGTGTGACTGAGATTTCAAAGCTGTGAGACAAACAAATCCACGTGTCCATGTTAGAGCATTGTGACCCTCAGCAGTTACACACAGTTCAGCCAGATCTGTGTATTTTATTCCAATTGTGACATCTGAGACTTTTTGTGACAATCAAAAATGAAAAAATTTGAAAAAATACATTTTAAGAAATTGGATTGTAGTCGAATACTGTGGGTTGGGGGAGGGGGGGGGGGTGCTCCTTGGCTCAGTCGGTTGGCGCGCTAGTGCAGTGTAATGACCAAGGAGCCTCTCACCAATGCAGTCGCTATGAGTTCAAGTTCAACTCATGCTGGCTTTCTCTCTGGCTGTAAGTGGGAAGGTCTGGCAGCAACCTGCAGATGGTCATGGGTTTCCCCCAGGCTGTGCCCGGTTTCCTCCCACCATAATGCTGGCCGCCATTGTATGAGTGAAATATTCTTGAGTGCGGCATAAAACACCAATCAAATAAATAAATAAATAAATCGAATACGGGGCTGCCACCGAAGACTGTAATTTTATGCCATAGGCACAAAGATCATGTGCTTTTGTTTATCCCTTCTGTGACACGTTACTCACATGCTTACTGATGCACTGCGCGAAACAACAGTTTTTCTTAATCGTTAAAAGCACCCATGGCTTTTTCCCCCGTGGATTTGCGCATGCGGTGACGTCAGAGTGGCTCTTGTTCATTCGTCTCACAGTTAGTTTGGCCAAAGTTGGAAGCTTTTACTTAATTTCACCTTCAACCAACTGGACATTTCATCCTTAAATCAGTGAATTGACTTGACTTTGCCCATTTTCCTCCCACCACAGTAGTGGTCACCGACATATGCTGTAAATTTTCAACCTTTTAGACCTCTTAAGAAGCTTTTCCAGTTGAACTTATGCCTACAATTATTATGAAAATAACACCAAAAAGGATTTGTTTGTGTCATTGTAAGATGTAAGCTCCATAAAACTGTGCACATAATTGCTGTACACCCCATAGTTTTCTCAAAATGTTAAAGAATAATGGTCACAGTGATGGTTGAAAAGGTCAGAGAAATACGGTAAGTGCAGTATTCTTGCGTAATGGGTAAAGTAAATTAACATGGTTGTGATTTTTTTTTCTAGCTAAGGATGACGCAGATAGTAGCAGTAGTAATAAAGAGAAGAGAATCTTCTGCGCAGGCCTGTTATGCCTGGATATCATTAGCATCTGCAAGGAGTTCCCACAGGAAGATAGTGACCAGAGGTGAGACACTTTTCATTGTAATGTGTGTTATCATCATCTATTTTATTTATTTATTTATTTATTGGACCCTGTCTGTTTGTAGATGTAATTTTGTCTATTGATCTCTTCCCAAACTACTGTGCTTGTTTGATGAAACTTACCATACAGCTTGCCTGTCAGTTAAACTCGTGCATGCTTGAGTTTAATTACGATCAGGTAATTAATTTCATAATTACTCTCGTTAAGCTACTTACATGTA
Organism: Liolophura sinensis; assembly: GCF_032854445.1. Taxonomy (NCBI): domain Eukaryota; kingdom Metazoa; phylum Mollusca; class Polyplacophora; order Chitonida; family Chitonidae; genus Liolophura; species Liolophura sinensis. The sequence goes on from NC_088297.1 coordinate 14,634,223, forward strand.
GTGTATTAATGGATTTCCATGTACACAGATTTTGTCTGTCGCAAATTCTGCTAAAGCATCAATTTCCCTGAAACTTTGTGTAGATTTTTGATATTATTGGAACATCTACAGACTTAATGATAATGACAACATGACGTCCTGTTAATTGTATAAAGGTTTTTTTAGTTCTTCTTTGCTATTATTCTTGGAAATGTTTGGGGATGGAAGCGGGGGATTTCCGACATCTGGATTCGAATCTACTTATTTGGGTTGCTGTTTAAGACCATACTTTTTACCAATTCCAAGAGGGTCAGTTTTATGGGTGGAGGAAACTGGAGTGCCCGGTGTAAACCACTGACCTTTGGCAAGTTACTGACAAACTTTCCCACTTTTGATGTACAGATATGTGTGCTGTATTACTGGTTCAAGACAAGAGGATTTCATTTAGAATGTATTGTTAACAGAGACCATATTCATTTTTTTTCTCTTGAAACGTGATCAGTGCAACATTCCTGGCAAATCTTTGTTCATACTGAAAGTGGAGATTTTTGGCTAAAAAATCACAGCAGTTGACATGTATCCCGCTCAGTGAAATTCTTTCTTATAAACTCTTTATTAGGGTCTAAGAGGATACAGTGATATTTAGTGTGTAAATAATAAAACAGACGATATTTATCATAAAGTAGGAGTGTTTCTCAATTTAAAGAATTACATGTAAGTGTTTGGGTTTTTTATCTTTGTATCCGACTCCTCTTTTCTGTAGAAACTTTGACAGTTCACAAACATTCACCTCCTCAGTTTTCTCCGTTGTTTGTCTACTCTAACTTACTTTTGGTGAAAGTTTTTCTCTGAGGCCCATGTTTTAGTAAATGCGTTATAGGTGCCTAATATTTTGGATAATTTAGAAAATTGCAAGTTTCAGCATGAACAATAACGTTTTGTGACCTTTATTTGTCTCTAAAAATGCACTTTTGTGACGAAATTTTAGGTCCTTCAGGGTATAAACATGTACTCACCGCTTTCCTCCCACCATAATACTGACCACAGACATATGTGAAATATTCTCGAGCAAGGCACAAAAAACCAAACAAATTAATAAATCAGATGTTCCCATTGTTTCAAAGTACTTACAACAGGAATGGTCTTAGACATTAAAAACCGTGAAAAGTCTCAATTTTGAATATAACTTCACAGAAGGGAACTCGTAAATGATGTAACAAATGTGTCCAAAGCTATGAACTCTTTTGTTCTTTCTGTCAATTTGTCATAACTATCGGTGTGTGTGTGTGCTCACCATTGTAGTACATAAGCAGCTTAGCATGATCCGTTCTACTGCAATTAGGACCATTTTGTGTAGCTCATCCACAAGCCTTCCACTTCTTTTGGTGAGAATAAAATGAATGTTAACATCTATTTTGTATAAATTTTGCTGAGCGGCCTTCTACATCCATATATGGTAATGCTCATTATTTTTCTACATCCAAAAATGGTAATGCTCATTATTTTTCTACATCCATATATTGTAATGCTCATTATTTTTCTACATCCATATATTGTAATGCTCATTATTTTTCTACATCCATATATTGTAATGCTCATTATATTTCTACATCCATACATGGTAATGCTCATTATTTTTCTACATCCATATATTGTAATGCGCATTATTTTTCTGCATCCATATATGGTTATGCTCATTATTTTTCTACATCCATATATGGTAATGCTCATTATTTTTCATGGATACAGTAACTTTTATAGCTTGGGTTAAAACTTTTATAGCTTGGGTTAAAATGGAACAACAGAGAAATGAATTTCATGAAAACACAAAATCACAAGATGCAGAGAGAGGGATATCTTCAGAAAGTGCTTCTGAAAGTCAACTATTGGAGGAGAAATACAGAAAGTTCAGTTTGAAAATTTGTAATCATTCTCTTTTTAAGGATTGATAGAAATAGACAAGAGGCCAGCATCATGAAGAAGCGGATTCACTTAAGTGAGCCTTTAACTCCCATGGCAAGATTTGATGTTCATTGTAGAGACATGTTAAGTGCACTTAGCTAAGGACTACTTAATACCAAGTATGCTTCATGAAACTCACCCCTGATCATTCACCGGGTAAATTATTCATTTTAGCCTGTCTAAACCACCTAATAACAGTGAGTGAGGAAGGCCTAGTAAAGTGTGATACTGTGGTACTAGTCTAACCCCCAGGCAGCTTCTTTTGATGTATTGGCAGACCTAACCATGACTGTCACCATTTAAGCTACAAGATCAATTTGTGTGTGATATAGACGTGTCTGGTTATTGACTCATGTTTTTTTGTTATTGACTCTTGACCATGTGCAAGTGAACTTTTTTGATGGCTGACTTTCACAAAGCTATGAACATCAACTCTTTTAGCTGATTTCATGGCCTCATGGAAATATGTTTTAGAAAGTGTCATTTCTGATGAAATATTGTCATCCTCTACGGCCGTACGTTGGAAGGTCTGCCAGCCACCTGCCGATGGTCGTGGATTTCCCCTGGGCTCTGCGTGGTTTCCTCCCACCATAATACTGGCTGCAGGCGTATAAGTGACATATTACTGAGTATGACATAAAACACCAATAGAGTAAATAAATATTGTCATGCTTTTGTAATGATTAATACGCTTTTTATTTATCTATTTGATCTGTTTTTAAAGCCGTATAGGAAATTTTTTCACTCGTATGACGACACTTAATTGTATGGGTGGAGCAAATCACAGATTTTTGCCATGTACCTGACAAACGTCATAACTTTAAGCTGCTAGAGCTGGATTTGAAACGCCAGCTCAGCCTTGGTCAGGGGCTTGGTAGATATCTTAATAATTAAAAACTTTTATATTTAAAGCAAATTTGTATGATTTCAGGTGTATAGAGCGATTTTGGCAGCGAGGTGGGAATGCCTCCAACAACACAACTGTTCTCTCCATCCTAGGAGTGCCCTGCGAATTCTTTGGCACGATAGCCAAGAGTCACGAAGTACTGTGAGTTTTCTGCCCTTGTTTTGACTTTGCTGTGCATCACTTCATTTCATCATCATGTAATCTCTTAACTCCTAGTAAAATCTTGACTTACAATTTCCCACCTGATGAATTCTCGTCATTGCTCTTACTTGTAGTTCCTCGAGTGTTTAAAAAAAAAAAAGATTGATTGATTAGCTTTTAAGAACTGACTGTAAATCTTCACTCTTTTCAACCACTGAAGCACTTTTCAGTGGAATTTACATGTATGCATACAGTTATTGTAAAAATTATGTCAAAAATGATTTGTTTGTGTCATTAAAGATGCAAGCTTCATAAAAGGCGGTTGAAAGGTTGAAGGGTGCTCAAGAATATTTCATTTATGCAGAGGAAGTCCGCGTTGATGGGCGAGAGGAAACAAGCTTGCCCATACTGAATCATCGTTTCATAAGTCACTACCCTAATTCTGTAACTTATTCAACCGTCCCTACAACCAAAATTTTTGAAACATTCTGTGAGAACTATTGGGTGTGGAGAAGTAACTTGCACAGTTTTGTGAAGCTTGATCTTCAATGAAAAACAAACATTTATCATTTTTAGCATTATTTTTGTAATAATTATATGCGTAACTTGCAACAAAATAGTGCTTCATTAGTTGAAACAGTTGAAGTATTACAGTAATTAACTGTTACACATGTAACACACAAAGGCCACTTTCACAAAGTTTAATTAGCCAAATTCATTTTAGTTCATGTCAAGGGTCAAAATGTTTTGTCATTCAATTAATTTTAAGAGCTCAGAAATAAAAATGATGGCCTCAAATTGAGCCCAGGTCATCACAAAGATGACTTTGTGTAATGCATCATGCATATCTAAGGTATACATACCTTCAGTCATAGACATGGTATATGGTATTTTATCTGTATTGTTTTGCCTTCATATATAAATGAAGCATAATACATTTGACAGCTTGAAATAATGTGGGATGTCCTCAGTTGTTGTTGAAGTCATTACTCTGAAGAACTCAAAATATCTCACTCTCCAGCCATAAGTAGGAAGGTCTCCCAGCAACCTGAGGGTGGTCATGGGTTTCCCCTGGGCTCGGCCCGGTTTCCTCCCACCGTAATGCTGGCTGCCATTGTATAAGTGAAATATTCGTGAGTACGGTGTGAAACACCAATCAAATAAATAAATAAGTCAAAATATCATAATTTGACACCTGTTATGAGGAAAGTTACAAAAATTGACTCACAAAGTTTGTGAAATTGTACATTGGCAGAGTCATGCTTCTTTACATGTGGAGTGCTCTCCAACATAGGGTTTACTGTACCTCCACCACCAGCAAATTTTGTACAGAAATCTTGAACAACGACGAGGCCACTGGGGTCGTGGTGATGAGGCAGGAAGTGATATCAGAAAATATTCATGTTAAAACTAATAATACTTCTCACGCACATGTTTTGTTGATCTAAAGTATCGACAACATGATTCCCACCAGTTTAATAGATCAATGCTGATAAAGTAGTTCTGCGTAAGGACACCAGTGGCGTCAAAGGTCACCAAAAGTGGTGGCAGTTGTGTAAAGAAAGCATAGAGAGAGACAAGTGTGCTGTAAGGAGTATGGGGCAGAGTGACCACAAACATGGTGCTTGGGGGGCTTTTGAGTGAATATTTTTGTCTGGCTTTCAGGTTTTTTACCAGTGATTTTGAGAAGAATGGGATTCACATAGAGAATTGTGTGTACCATGCCAACCATTCATGTTCCACGTCCTTTGTCATTATTAATGTCCAAAACGGATCGCGCACTATCATCAACTCCAACAAAAGCTTGCCCGATCTCACATTCCAAGACTTCAAAACCAAAGTCGACCTCAACTCCGGCCTCTACAAATGGATGCATTTTGAGGTAAGTTGTGTTTTTGCTTGTTATTCCACTCAGTAATGATGTTCTCTGGGGAAGGGGAAAGGGAGGGGATATTAAAATCACAGTGTCTGTCTGTCCGTCTGTAGACACAACTTTCTTCACATAACTCTTAAAGCACAGCACACATGTATACACATAAAAATTTGTATACGTCTTTCCCATGATGTAAACTTGTGTGTGCTTAATTTTCAGAGACGAACTGTACTTAGAGAGCTATACCCATTACGGTACATGCACTCAAACAATTACAGATGTGATTTGACTTGTAGGTTTTCGTTTGGGGATTGTTAAAGATGGCGTAAGAAATTATATAAACCTTTATCCTGGATAGGTCTTCAGCTAACTTTAATATGTCGTTTTAACTTTGAAGGTCACCATTAGCCCTTTTCAGTGGCTTTACCTACCCACTGCTTACTCCTAAAAGTACACCATTTTAAAACAAATGGGAGAGTTACATCAAGGGAGGTAATTCCATACGGTCCTTTTTTAGTTTATAATGGTCTAGACACACTTTGTTTAGGAATTGTTTCAATTATTTTTCTTCATAATGTGTATGATATCATACTGTTAAACATTTCTTTATAAAAAAATTTGTAAATTACTGTATGTACTTTTAAAAAATAAATGGAGTTATTGAATTTTAACTGAAGTTTGTGTCTGTTTAGCTGGATCAGTTTGTTTTATATTGGATTCTGAATGTTTTCATTATTGTTTGGATATACCTGCAATATTGCCAAAGTGGTGTTAAGCCATAATCATTCAGTCGTTCGCTCAAAGTTATTTTCTTAGTGTCTTAATTTTTGTAGCATCCATCCTTCTTGTTGTATGGCAGAAAACTTTGGGATTTCAGGGGCATGCAATGTCAGATTTATTCAACATTGAATTTGATACTGAGGCCAGTAGATTTCCTAGACTTATTCCTCAACAAATTAGGTAAAAAAAAAAAAAATTGCATTGTTTGCATCAACGGAACATCATGCTTGCTCAGCAATAAAATGAGGCACAATTGTATTTAAGCTGTTAGCAAAAAAGGCCTGCTGTTGACGTGTGTGCTATTGAATTTACAATCAAGTACTGTGTGATACATACTGTCTACATTATGCACATGTAGCAGAAGGGGGAATTTCTTTTGTTTTGAATATTTTTATTGGTTCACCGGGCACATCTGTGTAACTGATCACTCCTCATTGATTTTTCACAGGGTCGCCCTGCAGCTGCTGAAATAAAGAAGATGCTGGCCTATGTTGACGATTACAATGCCTCTGTGGGCGAGAGCAAGCGCATTACGACTTCTGTGGAGCTGGAGAAACCAAGACCACAGCTCGGTAAGAGTTATCTCCCTTTCAGCATGTGTGTTAAAACCAAAAACTTTATTTTCCTGAAAAGAAAAGACAAGTAGTAATGTGACTTTGTTTATTTTGGATGAGGGGTGATGTGCATGGCTAGTGGTCTCTAGAGAAATTCATGCAAGCCCAGATTAGAGAGCTCTGTACACAACCAGTGCTGCTAACCACAAACAGTGGAGATTGGCCTTGATAGCTCAGTTTCTTATAGCATCCACTTCAGGGAAGGTAGATTCTAGATTGGGTCACACCTAAAACCTTAAAAGAAGTTGTAACTTCCTCGCTTGGCATTCAACATTAAGAGGATAGTGCAGCGACTTGTTGACTAATATCAGTATAATGATTGACTTGTGCGGGGCGGCTTACTTGCTTTCGGTAAGTCGTCTGAGTGAAGCAGTAGCAGATAAAAGAGTAGTGGAAATCCGTCCTTCAACAAGAAGGCACATTATATACTCAAAGTATGAGTACTCAAACTCCTTCATCGTCATATGACTGTTAAGTACGAAGTTAAAACAGAAGCATTCACTCACTCACTCACTCACTCACTCGCAGTGGAACTCAAAAATTTACTGGACCGAGATTGGGATAGAACCCACGTCTCCTTCGACATAGCAAGGAAAGCACCTTAGCCACATGGCCACGATCTGCTTCTGTTTCTTTTCATAATGTAGTGACTTTTTCTGTCTGCTGTAGGAATGCTGTTCAACACTGCTGACTACGTGTTTGTCAGTAAGGACTATGCCAGACACCATGGGTACGACAACAAAGAAGATGCACTGAACGCCTTCTTCACCAGGATAAGACCAGGGTATGTTTACGAAGCTACTTTACATCTGTTGATTGTTTTGGTGCAGGAAAAGAAAATGGCATTTATTGCAAAATTTGCAAACGTGTTGCTGTAATCTGAGTGCACATATGTATATATGTATTTATTTATTTGATTGGGGTTTTTATGCCATTTTCAAGAATATTTCACTTGTGCTGTAATACAGAGATGGGCAAAGACAGGGGGAATCCCACGACAATCTCTAGGTTGCGGGCAGGCCTTCCCAGATATGACCAGAGAAGAATTGAGTGTATACATGAATAACGTATGTGTATATTTTGTTGTAATTAACAAAATTTTCGTAAAATCTTTTGACTTCAAGCACCAGGATCGGAACTTGGCAAACACCCAGCAGTACAACCTTGAGGCCATTTTACTTACATCAGACGTTCGTTTCCCATCTCATCACATTAGCCTTGTATTAAAGACAGAACAACATTACAGCAGATAAAAATACCTTAATTCTTTTTCACTTATGAAAGAGCAATTTTCAATGCATTTATGCATCGTTTTTATTTTGATTTTGGACATAAAACTACATTGTTTGGATTGGCCAATGTCAGGGCTTCACAAAAAACATAATTTTGTCAGTCTGCACTGAATAATGCCCTCAGAGGTTGCTTGAATCAACACCTTGCAAACATGCGAAAGGGTTGAAAAACTATAGTACATTGTAAACAGTGTAAGCGTTTTGCTGCGGTCATGTTTTGATGTAACACTGGCTTAAGGACCTGATATACACGAGGACCAGCTCATGGGAAGGCCTGCTATGGACGGATCCCAGAGTTCCCTCCATCTTCATGTGACAACATGAATTGTGGAGAGATGTAGCAGAAAAACTTGTACATGTACCCTGCCTGTGTGTGAATGTGATAAAAGTTGATGGGAACTTTAAATTTGCTGTGTTCATCAGCAGAGACGTGAATTCTTGTTGTGTCCGAAAAGCAGCAGACCAGAATTTGAGAATTTGATATGGATGTCCATGTATATGTATACTGTAATTTTTCAGCCTTTTCAGGTTTTTGTTTGCATAATCTGTGAGAATTATTCTGTGTTGACTGATAACACTATACGTTTTGTGAAGCCTTGACATTGGCTAATGCAATCAATGTAGTTTTGTCTCCAAAATCAAATAAAAAGTGTACATAAATTGAACGGAAAGTTAGTCTTTCATATGTGAAAAAGTTGAGGAATTAGGTCCTGACCTAAATGACTAAATTTTGACTTTTTTTTAAGGTAAATAAATGTCATAAAATACTACTTGGGGGCTGAAACTTACATTTATCCGTTATGATATTGTCCAGGGTCAGTCCAGGATGGTCACGGGTTTCCCGCGGGCTCTGTCCAGTTTCCTCCCACTGCAATGTGGGCCAGATTCATATTCACCAATGAAATAAATAAATAAATTAAGGCTGAATTTGTTTATTTCTATGATTACAATGTGGATTTCTGGTTGACAGTGTAACCTTAATGGGAAATAAATGTGCGCTACCTGAACGCATCCATTAGTGAATGTACTGCATCATTTGGGATTTTTTTTTGTTCACCAAAGATCCAAAGATGCAGGATATGCATCTATCAACATCACGGTTGCATTATTTTGTGGAGTCTGGCGTGTATACATGCAGGACAGATGGTAGAGTCTTCTAGGGTTCTGTCTGAGAACACTTTATGCAATGACCTTCTTTGTGTTTTTTGTAGAGCAACTCTTATCCTTCCATGGGGGGAACATGGCGCTGTGGCCATGAAGAAAGAAGGGGAGATAATCTACACACCAGCATTTCCCCCAGAAAGCATTGTGGATACGCTTGGCGCCGGCGATACATTCATCGCCTCCACAATTTACAACATCAGCAATGGGATTGGACTTCGAGAGGCCATCACGTTTGGATGTAAATTAGCAGGCGCCAAAGTCGGTATGAATGGTTTTATGGGGCTGAAGAAAAAATTGGAAGCCATGAGAGCCAACAGCGCAAATTGTTCTGGCGCCGCAGCGAACAAGTCTGTTGTAGATGTTGAGAGTACGCAAATAGAAGCTCCCATCTAAAGTTCTGCTTGCTCTGTTATATCGAGATTCAATGTACATTTTATGCACTGACCTTAAACTGACCAGTTTATTGTGTTCCTCAATTCTTCAACCTTTTCAACTGCCTCTGTAAGCATTATTTTGAAACATTCTGAGAAGAACTATGGGGTATAAAGAAGTAAGTTTTATGAAGCTTGCATCTTTAATGACATTAACAAATCATTTCTAGCATCATTTCTATTATCATTGTAAGCAAAAATTCCCGATGAGAAAAAGTGCTTTAGCGGTTCGATTTACGGCATATTGTTATCATTTTTTTTGTTTCATTATATTAGGCGAGACCAATTTTAATTTGTGTTTTACACGCATACAGAATCTAATGAGTGGGATAAGAATTAAATTGAAAATCTGCTTTTCGATTGTCCAGCTTTTCAAGGATTTCAGATCACATAAATATGACACTTGGATGATTTTTCACTATTATTTTAAGTTTAATCCTTCTGACAATATTGAAAAGAGATTCGTTCTGTGTGTAAAAAAATTTAAATCGGTGTGGCCTTAACCACTAATTTCCTCATGTAGATTTTTTTTTTCTCATTTTTTCCATGTTTTTCGTATATATTAGCATATATTTTTCCCAGTATATACACTGTACAGATTACTAAACTGATGGCATCTGTAAGCCTTAGTTTCAGATTTCAGATTTATTTAAATGTGCCGATTGTTACAGAATTCAAATTTATTTGGATGTACCATTTGTTACAGAATTCAGATTTATTTGGATGTGCCGATTGTTACAGATTCAGATTTATTTGGATGTGCCGATTGTTACAGAATTCAGATTTATTTGGATGTGCCGATTGTTACAGAATTCAGGTTTATTTAAATGTGCCGATTTTTACAGAATTCAGATTTATTTGGATGTACCATTTGTTACAGAATTCAGATTTATTTGGATGTGCCGATTGTTACAGAATTCAGATTTATTTCCATATATCTTTAGGTTTCATTTTGATCATTTTCAATATAGTCTGTCTATCCACTTTAACCTAAATTTGTGGTGTTATCAGAGTAAACCTTTATTTTTTTTATCGTTTACATAGACATTTACATTCATATTTGTTCATAATAAATGTAGTATTTTAGTGTGTTTTTGTATGTGTATTTTGTATCTGGGCTGTGTTATCAGTGGAAATGAATTTAATAAATGCCGTATAGAAGATGTCAAAATTGCCGTGAAGGGAATGCTTGATTTCAAGTGTTCTCAGCATGCAGACAGTGTGGCAGTAGGCCAGCCCCCATTGTCATCCTTCATTCTTTTCATAAGGTGTATATAGGTATAGCATGGTATCAGTACAGTTGATCTACCAATGTGATGTAAGCTGACCTGTGACTTATATGGTGAAATTTTTACATGTATTTTGGGAAGTGAGGTGGAAGTGAAGTAATTTTCTGAAGTCTCTCCTGCAATAGCTTTATGGAAATGCCTGTGTACCAGTACTCAATTTCTTGAAACTTTTCACATGTTCACCATATATTAAAAAAAAAAAATCAGGGTGGGTAAAATTCATATTTAAGCTTCTCTTGAACATGGGAAAAGATTGAAGAAATTTTGTGGCAGTTTTTATCAATTCTTGCAATATTTTTAATAATTCTTCATCTGATCACCCTTGTGGAGCTCACCTGTTCTCTAGGCCTCCGACATGGCGGACACACTTGTGCCCAATTGAAAAAGACCAATAAATTCATGTCTTGCCCAGAACTAAAAAACTAGCTCTGAGAAGTCTGCACAAATGCACCTTTGTGTACAATGTCTTGAAAATCTGTCCTGAAAATCTGTCCATTATGGTGTGGATGTGGTGTTGAAATAACTTCTTCTGCCTAAATGTATTTTATTAAGCCTGAAGTATACTTTCACCTGAGTTATTTACCCACATGTACATGCATGTATTGTATTCTGGTATATTGTACTAATGCCTACTTGTATAAGGTAAAACGCTAAAACACAGTGCTTTGTGAAACCCTGAGTATGTCCACGTTCTAATGATACACCAATGTTTGAACCAGCGTTAACATAATCAGTGTTTGAACCAGCCCTGGCATAAGGCGACCCTGGTTGACGACACCCAAGTCCACTCCGCCTTTGCACACTTTGACCCAATCATTACGCATGAAAACCCAGGAAGTGTGAGGCATGCGGGAAAAGCAACATCAGAGAGCAGACTGACCGTTTTGCTGGAGACTGGAACATTCCAAGTTTCCAGCATACAACATACAGCTGTGACGAAGGGACAGATTGGAGCATTGTGCAGGAGGCTGGAACATCTTTCCCAAGTTTCTAACATGCAATGTAGAGCGTCACAGATGAAGTATCACACAATGGACAAATTGAACCTTTGTGCTGAAGGTTAGAACATCTTTCACACGTTTTCCCGTGTGCTGAAATACATGTGTGCAGAATGCAAGCATTTTGCTTGTAAATATATGTACAGTTAATAATTCAGTTCAAGTTTACAACACAATCGTAATTGCATTGACTAGCTTCAAAGGTTAACTGGAGCATACAAGTGAGGAAATGTGAGACCTGTATAGAACAGTTAAACAACGTTTTGATCGAGGCGGGAATGTCTGTCCTGAATTCTACCTGGGTGATGAAATGTACGATATAATGTATATGTAAATAATTATGTGGATAGAAGAACGTGGCTAAGGTTGTGTTGACTGGCTTCGAAGCTTAAAGCTTGTTTCTTATATTTAATTATAACACGGCTTTACAGCCGTCAGTGATCGGAGTCCCAGTGACCATTAAATGTGCTCAACTTTCCCTGTCATCGCCGGCGGATCAACGTCAAGAAAACACTGGCGTCGCGAGCCCCGGTTTCAGTCTCGCACTCAACCGCGATGAGAATCAGACTTTACCAAACCTGTAAATTTTCTTTGTATGAGAAAATGTCATAACAGGAAGAAAGAAAGACAGAAAATAGGTTCAAGCATTTTAGCATATTTCATCAAAACGTGGCAAGTTACAGAGTATTCGCCGTAAAATATCGAACACTAAAGTATCGACTATCTCTATGATTTGACTGTCAGAGCTCTATTCATCTCCGGAAGATGTTTTAACTGAAGGTTACTTTGGAATTAGTTACTATTGGGGAAATGTGAAGTGTATAACCACTACTGTGCCCGTAAAATTTTCTTTTTTTTTCCATGTGCATTTTTAGGTCGCATATACTGCAGAATGTATATGTTTAAGCACTATATATATTGTACACATGCGCCTAGCACCAGTGAGTCAGCACTTTGACTGCGGCAGCACACTAAAGCCTCTTTTGTAGTTTGTTTTGCTATTGTATAATGTTGTTCACTGGAGGCCTTAATTGTTTCCTCAAAGATTTTCTCTGAGATCCTGCTCGGTGTCCTAGCATAATATAGGCCGCCGTCGTATAAGTGAAATTTTCCTGAATAAGGCGTAAAACACGAATCAGATAAATATATGAGATCTTCTATAGGATTTGGGACTGACTGATGATTAATGTGCCAGCGCGGTATAATGAATCAGGGGTCTCTCAGCAATGAGGTCGCTGTGAGATCAAGTCACCGTTAATGTGCCAGCGCGGTATAATGAACCAGGAGTCTCTCAACAATGAGGTCACTGTGAGATCAAGTCACCGTTAATGTGCCAGCGCGGTATAATGAACCAGGAGTCTCTCAACAATGCGGTCGCTGTGAGATCAAGTCACCGTTAACGTGCCAGCGCGGTGTAATGAACCAGGAGTCTCTCAACAATGAGGTCGCTGTGAGATCAAGTCACCGTTAATGTGCCAGCGCGGTATAATGAACCAGAAGTCTCTCAACAATGCGGTCGCTGTGAGATCAAGTCACCGTTAACGTGCCATCGCGGTATAATGAACCAGGAGTCTCTCAATAATGCGGTCGCTGCGAGATCAAGTCACCGGTCGTACGTGAATGGGAAAGGTCATACAGCAACCTGCGGGTGGTCGTGTGATACTCTCGGGTTTTGCCCGGTTTCCTCTCACCACAATGCTGGCCACCGTGATATAAATGAAATATTTTTTAGTACCGCGTAAAACACCAATCAAATAAATAAACATATGTGATTTGGGAAGCGCTTTATGTTTCAGAGATGCGGCATAATATGTGTGTCTGTATTGCAGCGGACCCACTGTGTAATTGTAAAAATCGACATTTGTTATTTGCCGCTTGCTGTATGCATGCTATTCCGTCTTTAAAATACGTGTAATCCGCCATAATAACATGTGAAGTCCGTCTTGAAATGGGCCTTTTTTATGTCTGAAATAAATTACACTGGTTTACAGATTCCCTCAGCTATTTCTTTTTAAAATTCTTTTCATTATACATTGTGTATATGTTATGTGTATATACAGCATATATCAATATTAGTTCACTTATTCCATATTAGAAGTGAAACTGTGAATCACAGACATATGTGGACATGTATTGTTTTGGATACAAGAAATAAATACGTGTTTAGTCTTGAAACCAATCTCTTAATCTTCATCTGTTTAATCCACAACGTGGAATGTGGCCCAGCACAATGACTTAGGGGCCTCCGTGGCTCAGTTGGTTAGCCCGCAGCGTAATGACCCAGGAGTCTCTCATCAATGCTGTCGCTGTGAGTTCCAGTCCAGCTGATGCTGGCTTCCTCTCCGGCCGTACGTGGGAAGGTCTGACAGCAACCTGCGGAAGGTCGTGGGTTTCCTCCGGGCTGTGCCCGGTTTCCACCGACCATAATGCTGTGAAATATGTGAAATACTCTTGAGTACGAGTAAAACACCAATCAAATAAGTAAATAAATGATCTAGGAGCCTCTCACCATTGTGATCGTTGTAAGCTCGTCCGGCTCATGCTGGCTTCCTCTCCTGTTATGCGTGGCAAGGTATGCAGCAGGCTACGAACCATTAAACCATCAGTCAATAAATAAATTGCTAAACGTGGGCGGAATATTTTCAGCCCTGCGACGGGGGTGGGATGCAGTGAGAAAGACAGTGAATTTTTCCCCAGCCTTGTGGGAGAGGGTGTTGAGAAACCCTGGGAGGATTTTTTTTCAACCTTTTAAGTGGGTTGAGCAGGGAATGAGCATTGCTGCATGGGTAAAATTTCCCAGGTTTAGGAGATGCACCTTGGATAGGGACCTCTGTGGGGCCTTGGCGACAATAAGCGGTCGACGTGTGGTCTGTTCGCACAGTCTAATGTTCATTAGAGGCCACTTGTCTTCTAGAATATGGTGTGCAGATCCGTATGTGAGAAAGTTCGTCAGTAGCTTACCAGAGGTTGTTAGTTTAATCCTGGCACTCTAACCTCCTCCATCCATAAATTAAACTGACAATTCATCGTGTATTTATTTGTTCAATGGAAGTTTTACTTCGTACTCAAGAATATTTCAGGCGACCGGAATTATGGTGGAGGAAAGAGAGCAGAAGAAAGAATGGACGATCTGGCAGCATGCACGATTTAAAGACGCTATACCACAGACATTATAAACAATAGAAATAAAACAGGTACGACCTACTCGAACGCAATAATTTGAGCAGTTTAATTTATATCAGTAAATAAGAAAATTTGATTTGATCAGGACGTAAGGATTTTTGCCCCAAATCCTTTGGTCGATGCAGTTGTTCAAAAGTGTGTTAACAGTTAACCCTGGTATTAACTTCAGCCTGGACTAAAATATCACTGGTTTTGTAAGAGACCATATACAACCGAGGCAGTTGGCGTGCCAGCGCAGCGCAATGGTGTGGCTCTGATTTCAAGTTCAGCCCATGCTGACTTCCTCTCAGATCGTACGTGAGATACTCAGCCACCTGCAGGTGGTCGTGGGTTTCTGCCGGGCTCTACCCGGTTTCCTTTCACCATAATGCTGGCCATTCACACATGTAGGCCTATTAAAGAAATATTCTTGAGTACGGCGTAAAACACCAAATAAATAAATTAAGATTTAAACCTGGCTTTAATACGCTTTTGAACAACCAACCTGATGTACCCAATAACGCTGGTTTTAATTTTTTTGTTGTCTTCTCCTTCAAACGCTGAGAATAACTATTTCTTAAAGAAACCACGATAAAATGCACCACATATCATTGGAATAGAAGTTTATTAAAACACCAAGTCTTTAAATGGAATGTCATTGTCAGATGTACAGATCAATCAGTTTTACAGCTGGTGTCAGCATTTATAATCAAAGGGATGTTTGCGAAATAAAAATAGAATGGAGACAAAACACCCGTTTTCTTCGATATTTTTCAAAATCAGAAACACTTCTCGTTGAAAAAGTAATGTTACACATGTAACATGTATATATATATATTTGTTATCAATTCAAAAAATTATTCATTCTATGTAATCATGGGGACAACTAAATCGTGAATGTTTGTAGGGATATTTATATAATTTTTATACATTAAATTTTGTATGTGATGTTACGAATGATAAAAAGTTACCCTTTGGAGAATTTTTATGCTTCAATTGTTTCGTACATAATATTAAACTTCGGCACAAAATGTTGACAAAATTTACAATACTGCATCTCTTGTGCGACCAGGGTCATTTTTTGGCAAATACCGGGTATCCGATAACAATTTAAGAACGCATTCAACACTGCGTTCTGCGCCATTATAAACACACGCAAAAAACCCCGACACAAAGACTGATACTAAGTCCAGGTAGCAATGAGTTGTTTCCATTAATTCTAGTCAACGTGAGATCTTACGAGAATCACATGTCGGTAATTTAGCTTTCACCACTGTCACAACTTGGCAAGCCGAAGCTTGACCTCTGGAGCCTGTGCGACGCACGTACACGTAAGCTTGCTTAGGCTTTGCCTCATCACTGGTGTCCTCACTTGGGACTACGTTATCAGCATTCATCAATAAAATTGTTTCACGAATGGGTTAGAATCACATTGTGCATATTTTATACAGAGAGAGAGAGTACATGTGCATAAAGTATTATTAGAAAGAAAGGTCGGGACTGAGTTTTTAGTGTTTTCTGACATCGCTTCCTGCCTCATCACCGTGATCCCAGTGACCTCGGCGTTGTTCAAGACTTTTATACACAATTTGCTAGTGGTGGCAATGAAAGTGAATGTAGGAAGCGGCACATGGGCCGTAAGAGGTATAAGAGGGTTAGGAGTTCTAACGCGTTGTAGGCTTGATCTAAATAAAATAAAACGTTGCATCTGGGAATTCAGAAATATACCTGTGGTGAGGTAAAAGCGGTCGGTTTTGCTCAATCAACCTAATTTTGTGGAAAATTGAAGAGCCTACAGTTGAAAGAAATAATGATAATTAGGAATTTACTGGTAAAAGTTTCATATTCAAGCTGACTTTTAGGCACTGCAAAACTGGATTGTTTGTCATCCCACTTGCACACCATTTACACCTTCTTTACACAGCTCAACCCAAATGAAATGACACCTGGTGCAAATGCACTTGTTACTTAAGCCAAAATTTGAAAGTGTTTTAAACTCTGAATTTTCGGGGAATAGTCGTGTTGAAACTGTGCACTTAATGGGGTGCCTTTATCTGCGCAGTAGCGACTGAGGTCCAATCTGAATTAGTGCTCTTGCAGTGACGAATATAATATAACATTGCCCATAAAACTTCGCATATAATCCAGAACTATTAATAAATAAACACTATAAGTGTGTCCGGGCCTTTTCATTCTGTGGATTTGAGCTCCTGTGCCAAACCGGGTGCTATTTCTGGGTTATCTCCCTTGTTTCACCACTCCGATTCTTACAGGGCCGGAGGAGGGCATGTTAAGAGCACAAACTCTGCTGGTAATATTCCCTATTTTCCGACCAAATGTCGTGATATTATTGCGTAATACATTAATTAAATCTTCCATTTGTTACTTGTTAATCTATATCTACCGTGTGCGTCGGACGCACTATCTTTGAGAGATAGTTGAACACATGGTCTATGAACAATAGCCAAAATATGTACTGCCACCGTTCTGTTCGTTATAAATAAAATATTCTGCCTGCTATCAAAGAGCAAATGTGTACCGTTTTGTACACATGTGTTTGTGGAGCTCGTGGTGTAATCAACATGTGTATCATATGTACACAATTTGATACACATTAAATGAGTAGGTACATAAAGATGATGTATGCAAGGTACACATTAATGTTCCTGCGCAAATTTGTTACAATTAATGTGTGTCTGTGGTACACATCTTGTGTATTTTTTGAACACAAGTTTTTTTAGAGAGTAAACTGCTCATTGGTAGTGATGATGTTTAACAGAATCAAATGCTGGATAAAAATTATATCTCTGCTGGATGCACCTGTTCTGTTGCTGGATGCAAAGGTTTGACTACTGGATGCAAAACCTATCAGTTCTGCATGCATATAACTATAGTTCCTGGATGCAAAAGTGCCATTCCTTAATGTAAAAGTACCATTCCTGCATGCAAAAGTGCCATTCCTGGATGCAAAAGTGCCATTCCTGGATGCGAAAGTACCATTCCTGGATGCAATTATGTAAGTTCTGGATGCAACAGTTCCACTGCTGGATGCATAGATGTCATTGTTGGATGCAGTTGCATAACGTCTGGACGCAGCAGTACTTTGTGCAGATGTATCATTGTTGGATGCGGATGCTAGTGCTGGATGCATCTCTACCAATACTGTGTCACTGTTGACCGCTACTGTGTCACTGTCGAATGCAGATGTATCATTGTTGGATGCGGATGCCAGTGCTGGATGCATCTCTACCAATACTGTGTCACTGTTGACCGCTACTGTGTCACTGTTGCCCGCTCACTGTCGAATACAGATGTATCCGTGATGGTTGCAAATACAACACTGCTGCATGCCGGTTACTTGTTTATGTCAGCCATAGACGAATAAAAATTGTGATTTTCATTAAAATGTTTTATATATCTCTGGTGGATTGTTCAACATTAGCACTTACAGATGTATACAATATATGTTTAGACACGATAAGGCTCAGGCCCCTGGGGCCGATTGCAAAAGCCCTTTTTAACTCAAGTCAAAATTTAAAAACTCTGTATTATGCTTAGATTTTGGTACTGGTAATTTCAAATTTGGATGCATTTGTCTTAACATAAAATTGATGAAGGGGGCAAGATTTTACTTTCTAAAGCCCAAATTTAAGCTTTAAGATCGTATTTCAAATTTTGACTTAAGTCAAAAATGGCTTAGTGGTATCGACCCCTGGCTTCATGAAGTACACTTAGCTATGTAAAACCTTTAACACCACGACAACGTATATTGTAGAGGTATGAAGCGTACTTAACACTAAGTATGCTTCATGAAACCGAAGTAGGTAGAGTGATAACATGCGAAAAGGTTAAAAAAAAGTAATAATAAAAATGGAGCATGTGATGGCACCTGTTAGTTTTTTTTTTTTTTTTTTTTTTGCTTCTAGCAAAAAGATAATGGACCACAAAACAAATTTTGCCCTTCTTAAATTCCAAAAACTAGAACTGATAGATCTTCCTTGAGATAACCCGGGTTACAAACAGAGCACGTGTCTCATGAGCATCTATAAAATAATGACACAATGTCTAAAATAAAAGTGAATATTTGAACTGCTTTCTCTCTCACAACTAGTTCAGATTCATAAGTCCATGAATCTCTAAGTAGATTTAATTAGTATAATTGAAGCCACGTATGTACGGCTCTGAGTCTGACGCAGTAATTTTTTAAGAAGGTTCTTGTTTGGCAGAAAGGTGACATAATGATAAGTCCACCAATTGTAATCGGAAATGGCAAATATCAAGTCCAGGTTTCATTCTCGTTTAGGGCTTGTGTGTGGGGTGGTTAAAGAAGTAGGGGTCGGTTGAAGGGGTGCATAGAATGTTTCATGAATTACAGACCAGAAGTCAGAAAAAGGCGCCCTGACGAGATTTACGGGGATTGGGTATCCATTTTGAAATACTGCTTGTGTGTCCAACTTTATAAAGAAAGCTGTTATGAGCAATGAACTATTGGCAAGAGACACACTTTCATATGGTCATGAATGTTCCAGCGGATAATTGCCACCCAGAGTTTTTTTTTTTAATTCAAAACTAGCTTTGCGACACGTCAGCAGCTTTTAGCTGAGTTAAGTCTCTGTGAGGCGTAGGCGCAGTCACATCGTCATGGACGTCACTTCCGGGCGTGGATTCACTCTGGGGCACGGGGACTGCTTTTGGAGGGGAAGGGGGAGCAGAATAAATATCAATCCCCTGTTTGAGGAACATTCCTGGGTCTAACATATGGTTCCGGTTAATGAGCGTCTCCACACAGCGTGACGTAGAAGGCGCTGTTCCTGACGTCACCAGGCCGCCAGGGGAGCTGTTGAGCGCGGCCAGTACCGCCGAATTATGCATCTGATATACTGAGTATGATGACGTCACTGGCTTAATGTCTGAAATACAACGAAGTTAAAAAAAAAAAAAAAAAAATCAGTATTTTGTGACATCCGTATAAAAAATGTAAGCTATAAAAATGAAATAATAACTGGGGAAACTCTCAACAGGCCTGATTTTACAATGAGTATAATTCTCTTGTAAGTAAATATGGACAGAGCGTGCAGAATCTCTGGCACTTTGCTTCATGATTGTATCTAATTCCGTTTAACAAGAAGCTAGGGGCTATATATTCATCGTGTTACATTAGATTACCACGTTGGATACATGAACAGTTGCAATCAAAGCGCAACTGACATGCAATTTTGTCATCAACAAGGTATCCGATTTGACTATTGATTTCGCTAATTCACCTGGAACTACGCCTTTACAACATGATCGAAAACTGTCGACTATTTCTGTTTGCATGATACGGTCCTAACTTCGTACTTCATATATTTCTTTGTTCTTTGGTGGTTTGTGTTAAACGTAGTTTAGGATTGACCTTGTGATTATTGAAGGTCAATCTAACTTGACGGCTGGTTTACGAATGCCTGTTTAGACACATAGATTCTCACTCCATCCAGCATTATTAAGTGCTACCGGCGATTGGCTGTTTTGTCAACGAAATTTCCTGAAACTTAGGCTTAAGTAAATGACAAATATATTTTTCAGTTTTCCTATTGAAAAACTTTGCTGGTTTCTTCCCACAACTCTTGTACTGAGTGCTAACGGCGATTGTATGTTCTGTCAATGGAATTTCCATAAACTTCTTTCAGTGTCAAATACATGTTTCAGCATAACTTTTGAAAAGGACTGCCAATGATGACTTTATAAGCCATTCCTTGTGTAGAGAATTTGCAGAAACTTTAATAGTTTAGTTCATTGACAAATGCATTTTGAAAAGCTTTGCAAAGCTTCGCCGAACACTCACCATGTAAAGGATGCTCCTGACAAATATCCTTCACAGGGGACTTGGATTTCGTCGGTGTCTTCGGTTTTCTCTTTCGGGTTTGGATTCCGTCTTTTTTCATCGACAATGGTCGGTTTACCTGACAATAAAAAAAGACGGCTCAATGGACAATGGTTGTCAATGGGCGATAACTCCTACTCAGGATGAAACCGTTTTTCCACAAGGCCTATAGATCAGCGCAAAGCTACAATACAGGTTTAAAGGGACTGAAAATTCTCACCACCAAAACATACGGATATAAAACAAGATAGTCGCCAAAACTACAAAGCCTGACCAAACTTGGACTTGACACCAAGAAATAGGGGCATTTGTCACAAATGACACAAAAGAGAAGTGATGAATTTTGGAGATGGGTAGTTCGCTATTAAGATATAATCTTAGTACAAAGTCGAACAAAATAGTTAATGTAATATCCGTTCAGATAATGTGTACTTGTTGAGAACGGCTCAAAGCACGATGATCAGGGGAGATAATTCCCACTCACGATGAAACTAAGTTTCTACGCGTTTAAAGCAATATCTCAAATATGCAGGAGCCTTACTTCCATAGTTAATAAGAAACAATCATGCAGCGTAAACTAGCCGTATAAAGACCCTTGACTTGAGAAATGAAACCAGTGGCAGCTTTAGACACTTTTCGTGAAAATGTACCTGATGTAGTTTATAATATAGTCCACACGCATTGCAAACCGGCTCGCCCTCTGTATTCCTCCGCCACAACGTTGTTGTCGTCGTATTACAGTTGGCACAGGATAAACCCATCCTTCGATTACTCGCCTGAAGCAGACCATCGTGGGGATAATCTTCAAACAACTATATATTAGATAAAACAGTTATCGATTATTCATTCGTTCATTTATTTATTTGATTTGTGTTTTGCGCCGTAACAAAAAATATTTCCCGTTTTGGGGAGCATTATGGTGGGAGAAAATCGGACATGGCCCGGTGTAAATCCACGACCAACCACAGGTTGCTGACAAACCTTCCCACGTAAGACTGGAGAGGAAGCCAGCATGAGCTGGACTTGGTGAGAGGGTACTGTTATTTCATTTAGGCCCACACCAATAGGTAATGCACATGAACTTGACAAATCTCATCACCTAACTCTTGAGTCTGCTCATACGCCGAGAGATGGATTCGATCTCTTGTCCTCAGTGATCAAACGGTTTAGGTGATTCTGCCAACAATTACAGCTTAGTGTTTTTTTTATTGATGTTAAACGTTATACTCAAGAAATTTTGTCTTATACAATGACGGACAGTATATCGTGGGTGAAAGAAACCGGAGACTATTGCCATGGTTTATACTGGTAACCAGTTTATACTGGTAATCGATTTATACTGGTAAACGTTTATACTAGTAAACGGTTTATACGGGTAAACGTTTTATACTGGCAAACGTTTTATACTGGCAAACGTTTTATACTGGTAAACGGTTTACACTGGTAAATGTTGTTTTTTTCACACAAAGGTACAGGCGTGCACGACTTAGAGTCAAAAATGAAAAAAAATGAATAGGTGGAATCATGGCTATCTTGAAAAATCCGGTGCCCTACAAATGGTATAGCCTCATTCATTGTCAGCTAGCCACTGAAAGGCAAGAAGATGATGGCAACCGCTCGGTACACCCAACACGAAACAGGTTTGCGTGATAGATTTAAAACTCACCTTCTCATACTTGACTTCTGTATATTTTTTTCTTTCTTCAACTTCCTCCTTTTTAATGGATATAAAATGATAAAAATAAAAAATAATTTAATAGAATAATGAAAACGCTCAACAATAAAAAAAGAAACATGAAAAAATGCATCAGCAAATCAATCAGCTTTAAACAAATCAATCAGCTTTAAACAAATAAATCAAACAATTCGAACTTTCGTTCGCCTATCACACAGAGTGTTAAGGATTACATACCTTTTGTGACAGATTGCACAGGTAGTGTGACAGATTACACAAACAGTGTGATATTACACAAGCAGCGTGACATGTTACACAAACTGTGTGACAGGTTAGATAAGCAGTGTGACAGATTACACAATCAGTGTGACAGATTACACAAACAGCGTGTCAGGTCACACAGGCAGTGTGACAGGTTACACAAAGTTTGGCAGATTCCACAATCAGTGTGACAGATTACACAAACAGCGTTTCAGGTCACACAAGCAGTGTGGCAGGTTACACAAAGTGTGACAGCTTACACAATAAGCGTGACAGATTACACAAACAGTGTGACAGGTCACACAAAGTGTGACAAATTTACACAAGCATTGTGACAAATTTACACAAGCATTGTGACAAATTACCAAAACAGTGTGACAGGTTACACAAGCAGCATGACATTACACAAGCAGTGTGACAGGTTACACCAACAGTGTGACAGATTACACCAACAGTGTGACAGATTACACAAACAGCGTGTCAGGTCACACAAGCAGTGTGACAGGAGGATATAAAGTTTGGCAGATTACACAATCAGTGTGACAGGTTACACAAACAACGTGTCAGGTCACACAAACAGTGTGACAGGTTACACAAAGTGTGACAGATTACACAATAAATGTGACAGATTACACAAACAGTGTGACAGGCCACACAAAGTGTGATAGATTACACAAACATTGTGACAGATTACACAAACAGTGTGACAGGTTACACAAGCAGCATGACATTACACAAGCGGTGTGACAGGTTACACAAGCAGTGACAAGTTACACAAGCAGTGTGACAGATAACACCAACAGTGTGACAGATTACAACAACAGTGTGACAGAAAGAACAATTTTGGACATCTGTTTCGAATTGTCTCCCTTGTTCCTATCCCTTATTTTGACAAGGTTGTTTTGGCTTTATAGAAGGCTGTATATGCCTCAACAGCTTATCTCACCTCTAAACTTTGAAGGTTTTTTGCATAGGTGGACAAAATATAAACTTTTGAGGTGACCTAAATCATCATTTGAATTTCATACAATTTTATATGCAGGAAACCTAGATAGTCCCTCCCTCTGAGCTACAGCTCTCACTCACCAGACGTCGCTGTGGTTTGATTGGCGGTCTGTTTATCCCATTCATTTTGTGATACAGCCCGCATGCGTTGCAGAGGTAATGTCCGGTTCCGTCTCGCCGCCATAATGGAGTGGATATGGCGCCGCAGTTGACACATTCTCGTCCTTCTCCATAATAATCTCCCGGTTCTGAGGGGAAAAAGAAACAAGATGAGAACCAGTCTTAATCTGCATAGTCTTCTGTTTACATAGCCTGCCTTTGCGATGATGTTTTGTTGGCGAACTAGTAAGATTTATTCATGGCAAGAAATTCATGGCCACTTTGGACCGGATTCGCCATTTCGCGGGCAAAGGTACAGCATATAGACACCAACGTTTTTCTCTGTGTTGTACGTCTTAAATTATATTATACGTTAACCAGTTTTTGGCAGGGAAGATTCCACTGTATGCTAGGCCATTGCGGATCATTGTGACGCACAACAAATAATGATAACAATAATGATAACAATAATGACAATAATAATGATAACAATAATGTTAACAATAATGATAGTAATTTAAAGTCACTTGTACAAGTTCTAAGGCAACTAAGACATCTATAAAACTTCGTTATAACGTGATCAATGAGACAACTCTTCCTTTTTCTACACTCAATGATATATCAAAGAAGTCCTATTTTTGTGGTTCTTTAACGAATCATGCATTTGCCTCGGTTCTTTGAAGATCCAGCCATAACTGTAACAAATCTCTTTAAATGGTTCTTAATGGTTCCGAAAGGGTTTCCATATGACACCACGCCACCAAACATCTTTTGATTCTTCATAGCGCTCATATTTTTATGTGAGACTGGAAAGACCTGCATGAATATCGATGTACGACTTGCAATCTCCACAGCAAAACTAGACTATGAGAGCATTTGGACGAGAAATATTCAGGACGCATGTTAGAATATATTAAGTTGTGTCAGACATTATAAGAAAACCGACTGTTAAAGAAGAAGCACACGTACTCTCAACAATAATGTAACCATCTATGAAAAGAAAATGACGTCTATGGCGAAATGGACCAAATATATACAAGAAGTCTCTGAAGTGTGTATATACTCTCCAAAAAAAAACCCGAAAGGTAACACATGGTGGTGACACAACATGTTAAGATGAACGTCCACTTTTGACTTGGTCTCATGAAGCGCACTTAGCTAAGTAACGTACGATGTACAGATATGAAATTCACTTAGCTAAGGGCTACTTAACACTATGTGGGCTTCATGAAACTGTGGCTTGAAAATGACGGCTTACGAAATTAACTACTCCATTTTGAACTACAGAATCTATGCGTCGAAACAGAGATTCGTATATCAGCCGTCAACCAATAAGGACGTTCCTGGTCAATAATCACAAAGCCAATTCCCCAAAACAACGCATAGCACAAAACACCAATGCACTAAGAAAGTATGTGAAGTACGAAAATAAGACGGAATCATGAACGAGAAGCTGGCAACACTTTGCAGTAAGACGCAAGGTATATTCTAGACAACTGAGTGAAATCAGTATTCAAATCGTGTAGCATGATAGAATATCACTGATCGGTAACAAAATATGTATCTCAGTTGCGCGTTGATTGCAATACAATGAACACCCGTCTATATACAGGTATATACAGGCATAAAGTAGACATTTAACCCCAGGTTAAGCGGAATTAGACACACATATGAACAGAGTGCCAGAGATTCTGAACACTCTGTCCATATTTACTTACAAGAGAACTGTACTCGTTGTAAAACTTGCAGACTGATAAATGACATGTTACAGTTCAACTATGCTTTACTTTTTGGAACCCTATATATTACCTGTCTTCAATGTACTTTAATTAGTTGAATTTCCTCAATTTTATTCTAATACAGGATTTTGTAGATTTGGCCCAAAGTATATGTATAAAAGAAGTCAGAGTTATAAAAATGTTAAAAAGGAACGCCTTTGGGTATCTCTTTCTGTTTCTAGATCTCTCTTTCTGCCTATTTATAGGCATTTTTCATAATTTCTGTTCCTATAATGGCGTGCATACTTATTAACATTTAATATATGTTTCTGTTCTCTTTTGAGGCATATTTTTTTTAATATAAATTTTGTTTTCCATCTAGATTTTGTGTGTTGGAATTGCCCTCTGAGAATTGTACATGTTTTCGTGGCCATTAACATGTACTTTAAATACTGCTTGGGTAATTCTTGTCGATATCGGCGACCTTTTTACATTTTTTAAACGATTATTTTAAATTTCGGTGAGTGTTGTGTATTTGGCACAGCTGATGTGTACGTGTATACACCAAGCCTCCCCTGCTGTCTTCACACAGATATAGGGTGTTGTGTATTTGACACATCTGATGTGTACGTGTATACACCAAACCTCTTCCTGTTGTCTTTACACAGGTATACAGTGTTGTGTATTTGACACATCTGATGTGTACGTGTATACACCAAACCTCCCCCTGCTGTCTTCACACAGATATAGGGTGTTGTGTATTTGACACATCTGATGTGTACGTGTATACACCAAACCTCTTCCTGTTGTCTTTACACAGGTATACAGTGTTGTGTATTTGACACATCTGATGTGTACGTGTATACACCAAACCTCCCCCTGTTGTCTTCACACAGATATAGGGTGTTGTGTATTTGGCACATCTGATGTGTACGTGTATACACCAAACCTCTTCCTGTTGTCTTTACACAGGTATATGGTGTTGTGTATTTGACACAGCTGATGTGTACGTGTATAAACCAAACCTCTTCCTGTTGTCTTTACACAGGTATATGGTGTTGTGTATTTGACACATCTGATGTGTACGTGTATACACCAAACCTCCCCCTGCTGTCTTCACACAGATATAGGGTGTTGTGTATTTGACACAGCTGATGTGTACGTGTATACAACAAACCTCCCCAGCTGTCTTTACACAGATATAGGGTGTTGTGTATTTGACACAGCTGATGTATCTATATACAAGAAACGTCCCCTGCTGCCTTCATACAGATATACGACCAACTTGTCAAATGTTATCACCGATTTTGACGTTTTCGTGGTGTTATCGCCGACAAAGGTTAACAGTCAATTGATAAAAAAATCCTGTCTCTGCATTCTGTAGGTATATACAGGCATAAAGTAGACATTTACGGTTAGATAACGCCCCGACTTCAAGTGGTTCTGCTTCCAATTCACGCATTGTCAAACGTCTCATTCAAAACAGATATTCACGTGAAGCCTTTTTCAAGAGGTGATTTATTTAAAAGTTTGACTATATATTTAAGCCAGCTTGTTTCATTTTGTTTTTCTAAACGTTATTTGTCGCCAAAATTCATTGTTTATCATAAGTGTAACTCAACTTACCAAGCTGTTAGTTTAAAAAAAAAACGTGATTTGGTTTCAGTAAAATTTATTTTAAAACAGTTATATCTAATAAAATGTTTCTTCGCCAGAATTCAAAGCTTGGCATACGCTTGTACATATGTAATCCCACAACTTAAACTGAAATTTATAATTTTAGATAAAAAAAATGATAAATACATTTTACACACTGAGCAAAATTATTATTCTTCAAAAATTGTTTCTTCGCGAATAATTCCCCAAATGGAGCTGGTATATTTCGTCTTCAATAAAATTTGTTGAAAATCAAACTTACGTCTTCAATAAGCTGTTTGTTTACCAAGATTTAACGTTTGCCATATTCAGAAGTGTAATATCCCAAATAAAACTACTCCATGTTGTTGTAAATGAAATGTATTTTCGCTTCAATAAAATTTTTTGATGATCAAAAACTTTTCTTCGCTAAAATACAACTTCTGTCATACATATAAGTGTAATTCTCAAGCTAAAACTCCTAATTTGAAATAAAATGGTATTTGGCCTTCAATAAAATTTTTTTCAAAAAAAAAATCCCCAAAAAATAAAAACAGCAAAAAAAAAAAACAAAGTCATATTTCTTCAAAAAAAAATTCACTTCGCTAAAATACAACGCTTGTCATACATATAAGTATAATTTCCTGACTGGAGCTTCTAGCTTTACATGAAAATTATTTTGGCTTCAATAAAATTTACTGAAAAATAACAATACAACAATGATAAACTTTACTTTCTGTTTGAATCTGATTGATTTAAAATATTACAGTCTTTCTTTTGTTTTGATTTCGGATATTATTATTCGAAACCCACAATTTACTAGCTTTCATCACGATATGGCTGAAACACTGTCGGAGACATCACAGTAGTGCCATGATAATTCATTCATTTATTCTTATTGTCAAAGTTCACACATTAATAGATTTTCACAAATTATTATAAAAATAATGTCCCAGTCTACAATCTGAGCTGAAATATTTTCAAGATAAGGTTTTTAGCCGTCAGATTTCTAGTGATTTGGACTTCTTATGCCAGACAGGTGTCTATTTCAATCGCTCTTTTTTATTCGACATTTATTTATAGATATCTAACAGGACGATACAACAGATGAAGTTCTTCTTCTGCGGCGTACATCAGCACGTGGGCTTTTGTAAAACGGTAGACTTCAGTGCGCAGTTGTTCAGAAGTGTATTTAATTGTAGTTAAGCCCAGTATTAACTTTAGTCTGGACTAAAATCTCATTAGTTTTGTATTAGGTCAAGAATGGTATTAAGATTTATGTCTAGCTTAACTTTTAATACACTTTTAAACAACCAGTCCCAGTGTAATTTTCAATGTTGTGACTCTCTAGCGGGCTACTTTTTTTATATAAGGTCATTAGTTTATCACGTAGTCAATTATTTACTATTTAGAGGATTCATTATACAGATTATACAGCACCTTCTGAGTTGACTGTAGAGTGGAGTTATTGCGCGTGAACAAATTGTTTGGGTTTCCAGCCATATTGTGTCGAATTCTAACAGGGAAATCGTTATGGTTTTGCATTTAAGAATAATGGTGTCCAAAATGAGAACAAGTACGAAACAGACGGTTTTAAAATAAACTAAAACGTAAAAGAGTAAAACCAGTTTGAAAACCACCTTATATACAGATTGTTTACAATATTTTAAAAAGCTTTGGCGTGCATCATTCAACTTGGATGGGGAAACGCCATTACAAATTAATCACCTCCCCCCCCCCCCCCATTTTAAAAAGTTAATAAAAACATCCATTAATATTTTACAGTTTTCACCTTGCATCAAGTCTGTCAAAAAGTTGAAATATGATGTCAGTTGTGCAGCACCAACGCTGAACATCCAACACACTCGGGTTCCAAGTCGATCAACAACAAGCTAGAGTGTTTCTGTCTTAACGTTAACGTTTAAGAAAATGGAAAATTAAGTGTCATCCAAGCAGCCTTATACCTTGTCATAAAACGGCGACGTCAGGGCTTCAAGTGGAAACTCGAAAATGTCAGACAGGAAGCCTAGTCTGGCATGCAATTATACACCGATCCCAAACTTTATTTTGCCAATATTTGAGTTCTTTACGCGTAAAGCGATTAGTAAGTACTCATGATTTGTTCCCATGCCTGACAGAATAGTATGCACATAGCTCTATACCTCGACTTATAACTTGGGCCTACAGGGTCCGGTTGTTCAAATGTGACTTGAGGCTTAATACCAGATTTAACTTTAAGTTTTTTGTCAGCTTTTTACTTAGTCCAGAATTATTGGTCTAACGGTAAATATATGAACTAAATCCTCTCCAGTTATACTTGGCTTATGTACAAATATATTCGGACTCTTGCCCACCCCCTCCCACTCTGAAACTGCTTCCTACTTCCCTGTAAAGTTATATGTAACATTTCAGTTTTAACAGAGTAAACTGCTGTGAACGTTTCAGAAATGTAGAGAATTTTAGGTCTATGTTTCTTCCGACTTCTATTCCATCCCACGAAAAAGACAGTACACATGAGGCATGTCCTACACGTTAAATGCCAATCGCCGATTTCGGGAGGGCATTCAGAGTAAAATCTGACCGGAACTAGTAAACAAAATATTTAGGTCAGGCCAGTTCGGTGAAATAGACCGGCTGAGCAACCCGCCAAAACTGCAGGTGCGCTTCCCTTACTCTCCCCAACCCCCCTAACGACGCCCCCTTTACATTTGCCAATTTTATATATAAGCTCTGATATGCACTCAGCCTATTTCACACTACGATTTTCAGCCCTCACGGAGCGGATACCTGACGACGCAGAAATGTCACTGTAATATCAACTTTGACCGCATTATCGATCGTGCCGTACTACAAGGGGGTTGTCGGTGACACGCCGGAAATAGACTGTTTACTCAGTGAATCCACCCGAGTTCGCCTTCAGGGACTACGTTGCTTGATTGATTGTCGACAAAGAGCTCGTATAGGCTTTACTTACTTCAGCCAGGAAATTCCTACCTTCCATTAGTCTCTGGCAGACCTATTCATCAATGCTGGATATGCCTGATCTCATTGACTGCTGATTTAGCGTAGTCATCAATGATATTTATCTATTTGATTGGTGTTTTACGCCGCACTCAAGAATATTTCGCTTATACGACGGCGGCCAGCATTATGGTGGGTGGAAACCCACGACCATCCGCAGGTTGCGGAAAGACCTTCTCACGTATGGCCGGAGAGGAAGCCAGCATGAGCTGGACTTGAACTCAAAGCGACCGCATTGGTGAGAGACTCCTGGGTCATTACGCTGCGCTAGCGCGCTAACCATCTGAGCCACGGAGGCTCCCAGTCATCAATGAAACGTGATAATCTGATACTCACTATTACATGTCATCTGTTAAAAACTTTGGACATTATTTCCCCGTACAAACCCTGGTTGATAAAAAATTACAAAGTACAAAAAAGTGATAAAAAGTACAAAATAAACTTTCAGCTGTAGAAATGTAAATTCGATTTTGATTCTGGCAGTGCAAGAGTGATTGTGAAGTGAGCAAAGTTTACCCCTATCACAATAATAGACAGAAAAAAAAATGTAATTTTCTTATAAGTATAATATGTTTCCTTTCCTCTTTATCTATTGTCCGCTTCATTTTTTTGTTTCTAAAATTGTTTCATAACCTGCAAACCTGTACATGTACATTGGACAATATCTATATTCTTGAAAAGCAAAAATTTAAACAAGGAGAGGAGCCATAGAACTTAGAAAAAATGTATAAACTTGAAAACGTACAAAGAAGGTACGTCCAGCAGAGTTAAGACTACATATTATATGCTGAGATCTGAGCCAAGGTTATAAAATAATTTTACACGCAAAGACTTAATCTGTTAACTTTAATAGAATGTTATTGTATGTTATTGCAGCAGATTATTCTCAATGTTAAATATAACACCTATTCTATTCATTCAACATAAATATCCTGGTAGACTAACAGGATGTTATGTTGAATATGACAGAATATTGCGTGATAATAACAAAGTACATTATGGCATCACTCCTACAACAGACTTTCTGCTAAAATTCACAGATTGTAAAGCATTCTTTGTCAAAGGTTTCCAATGTGGAATAAACATAGCTACAACATTCCAACATACCAAACGATGTCTACAATACCATCCGCTTTAATGTCGGTGCTTCAAGCAGCAATTTCTCTGAGCGATTTTTGGCTTAACTCAAGATTTTAAAGTTCAACAAATTCAAATCGCCACTGTTTTGTTTTAGCTTAACACCTTGTTCGGGGTACCCATTTTCAACTCCTAAAGTCAACAAATAAGGATTAATATTTTTGTATATATATCCAAACCAGCATTATGGAAAGAAAACCCAAATCCCAAACGCTGTGACCCATTACGCGTGAGAATATAAGTTAAAATTGTCACATCGCCGTGTTCATTGTTATTTAACAGAAAAATATATATTCTCAAAAGCCAAAATACTATCCACCAGATCATGGGAAAGTGTAAATTGTGCAAGTGCTTTTAATTTGTTACCTCTATTTTCAAGGAGCACGGTATATAGACCCATTGTTGGACACATGCTTTATACAGTGTGTGAAGTTTTTATAGTCCAGCAACCGCAAATCATTTGGTACGTGTGGCCAATATAAAACACATCTGAAAATCGTAAACGTCAATCGCATAATGGCCGGGAGCTGGCGGTGTCTTGTTGACATATGCTAATGTGTTTAGCATACACGAAATTTACAACAGCTCCTTGTGTTACATGCCACCGGTTCACGTCGCTGGCGATAAAGGAGCAACTAAAGCTATATTTAGGCCTACAAAATCAGGTACTCGGGTTTTAGACAAGCAACTACTAGTATATAATTAGACCAAACTTCCATTGTACACGTGATAGCCGTTACAACGGTTTGCAACGATGATAAATGAATGAATAATCAAATTAAAAAACAAACACTAACAAATAAAGCGCGGTCCAAAACGTCGCCCTGTATAACAGGCTTTCAACGAATTAGGCCTTTGCAAAATAGTATAGGAACACGGTAAAAGTGAGGAATAATTAATTTTTAGCCTGAATACAGAAATAGTAAATAAGTAAATAAATCATTTAAAAATACAAATGGCTGATCTAAATAATCCAACAACTCTTAACCAGTGTTTGTCCAACAAAACTATAGTATATTTGGATAAGTTAATACAGTTCTTGAGTCGTCGCGATAGTAATCCCTGACACAAAACGGCTTAACACAACACTAAAGGTAATGTATAATGAAACACTCAATCTTAACAACCCTAAGGATTCCTTCGTCGTCATATGACTGAAATATTGTTGAGCACGACGTTAAACCTCAAACACTCACTCACTCAATCTTAGCAGGAACTCCACTCCATTTAATCTGATTATCTGCCATAAATGCAGATGGGAATTTAGCCCCAATTGTGTCTAATAAGAGTTGGTGTCTTAATAAGACAACGGCCTCATTTAAGAAATAATTTTTAAATGTATTTTATCAAATTAATACATATACAAATTCTAATTATCAATATCATACTGTATGCACTATCTTATATGGCATTTATGTCTCTGCAAAGTAGCTCAGCAGCTTTTCTTATGTCTCTTTTCTTCGTTTAAACACGACCTCATATGATTGTCTTTAAACAGTAAGGTTTGTAAATCAAGTAGGCCTTTACACTTATATGAACAAAATGTAATCCAATTTTATATTTGATAAATAAAAAATAATAAAAAAGAATCATCAAAATTTTTAACTAACGATGTCACATTTATCAACGTATACTCTGACTGTTGTAATCCTCTCCATATTAATTTTGTATGAATTATCCAGTGAAGTGTTTTTGTACATGTCTAAACAGGAAAAGCAGAGAAACGAACCAACTTAAGAAAAATCAATACAGCTGTATTTTATCCAGCAGTTTAATCGATATCACCCTCAAAATGGAACTTTGTTATTCCCTTGAAGGTAAAGCTTTTTACTCCTTTGGTTTTTTTTTTAATTGAAGGTTATAAAATCAAGTTTATTAGCCTGTACACAACGTTGTTCAATAAGAAATAACCGTGTTGTAAGGATGCGTACGCATGCGTATTGACCTTGAGGTCATTGTGGTCCACTAGGTACGAGTTATACGAGACTACATGCTACTGAAATGACTGGTGACGATTAGATGGCTACTCTTATAACTTAATGTCGAACTGCTTTTGAGGTTTATAAAAGTATCAATTTAGCACACATGAAATATTAAATAATATTTTTTTAACAACGGCAAAATTTAAAGAAAATTTACATAACATGAATTTTAAAAAAGTCCAAACTTGTAAATGGCAAACGCCACGATATGGCTGAAAAATTGCCGCTTTGACGTTAATCCATAATCGTTCATTTATTCTAACTTGCAAAATGTCTAAAATCGTATTCAACTCAAAAGATGACGAGATAAAATTTGGAATTAGAAAGAAAACCGTTTTCAATCAGAATTATAATTTGTCGCTGATATATGCAGGAAAAATAAGGGTGTTCGATTGATAAGATTGATTGTAAGATTACAACAAAGTATAAATATAACACCTTTTGTGGCACACATTACAACTCACATCGAGACTGGAATGCTACATATCAATGTATAGTAAGCATACAGATCTATGAATCTATGTGTCGAAACAGAAATTCGTATATCAGCAGTCAGCCAATAAGGACGTCCCAGGTCAATAATAACACAACCATTTCCCAAAAGGGCGTTTAACGCAAACCACCAAAGAACTAACAAAGTATAAAGAACGAAAATAGGATGGATTCATACAAAGACAAGCAGTCATCAGTTTTCAGTGATGTAGAAAAGACGCAAAAGTGTTTTCTAGGCGACTGAGTGAAATCCGTATTCAAATCGTGCACCATGCTCAGCAGCGCTTTGATTGCAACTGTTCATATATCCAACGTGGCGATCTAATTGAATACGACGAATAGGGAGCCCCCACATAATGAATACCTACATAATCAAACGAGTCTGAAATTTTTTTTTTCTTTTTTATGTCGAAGGGATTCACAATCTTGACTTTTGGACAACTCGAGGTTGCGTCAATAAAACACGTTGAATGCTCAGCTGTTACTGAAATCTTTCGACGGATTGGGTGGGTGACAAGACAAGGGTATCAAGGACTTGTTTGGGACCAGAAGGCGGTAGTTATGTTTACCTTGGGATATAAAGCTTTAGTCCTGTGGCCGGAACTATCTTATCTATGCGTTCACACATCAGCTTAGCTTCTATCTGATTAATACATTGGCCAAACTATCCTAAGTTTTAATCCCCACTGCATTTTGTAAATGTACACAGCAAACTTACATGCTGGCTTGCTACAGGTGACACAGGGACGTGCACGAGTTTACATATATGGAGGAAGGCAGACGACCAACCGAGGTGTCACGTGATTCCATCGCGTGAACACGTGAATATGTTACTCATAAATTACCTGACATGTCCAGGTCGCACCTGGTACAAGCCCTGTTGTTAGAGGTGCATTCTTAGGACTAGTCTTGCATGGTGTTTCACGGCCTGTACACATTAGGCAATGCTTTTGGCAAATTAAAAGCGCAAGTAACATTTCTGAAGGAAATTAAATTAGTAATTTTTATTTATTCAACAGTTAGTTATAACACTAAAGGGAAAGCTGTGATTTGATTGATTAAGAATTTTTGGGAAACAGATTAATAAAAATAAACATGTTTTTACTAAAAGCACAGTTATATCAAACATCGGGTTTTCTAAAAAGGATTAATATCTACATTTTCTAACAGCTAAAATTATAACAAATAGCAAAGTTCCAAATTTCTAGAAAAGTGTTGATTTATACACCTCTGAAGTACTAAAAGCCAAAACAATCATACAGATTATACATAGTATTAAGGAATAATATCTTCAATCATACACATTAATAAAAGTACTGCATTCATTTTAAACACACTGATATTCGTGACTTTATTGTCATTTTTGTACTTAATGAGAGAAAATTTGACGGCAAAAATTTTGCAAGAGCAATAAATACTGGGCGATAGACCGGTGTATGATTCCAGGAAACTGAAGCAACTCAGAGCAACTGACAATGAGATGTGCTGCAAAATAATTTTGAAGAAAGACTACACGGAAATAATGGTGTCCACATATACATTGTCACGTAAGCTCAAAACCAAATTCACCTCGCCCCCAATCCTGCATTTGAGAATAAGGAACCGTTTGAATATAGGCCTGTACCGTTATACCTTGGTCAAAATAGAGAAATGTCCCAAAACAAAAAATAATCACAATACCAAATTTTCTTCACAAGTACATCATATGTCGGTGAGATATTCACACGTACATCATATGTCGGTGATGTATTCACACGTACATCATATGTCGGTGATATATTCACAAGTACATCATATGTCGGTGAGATATTCACACGTACATCATATTTCGGTGATATATTTACAAGTACATCATATGTTGGTGAGATATTCACACGTACATCATATGTCGGTGATGTATTCACACGTTCACACGTACATCATATGTCGGTGATATATTCACAAGTACATCATATGTCGGTGATATATTCACAAGTACATCATATGTCGGTGAGATATTCACACGTACATCATATTTCGGTGAGATATTCACACGTACATCATATGTCGGTGAGATATTCCCAAGATTGAAGGGATGCACGTCAACACAGTCCGAGCTTGCATACACGTAGCCATATATCTTATAGCAGGGAAATGTAGGCTGATCAACATTTTATGATTTTATTTTATTTTATTATTTTATTTGAAGTCATACATTTAGTTTAATTATAGGTGACTTGTTTTATGTCCATTGCGAGACAAGCGACAACTAGACAGTTTTTTTTTTAGATTTTGCCACATCTTGAACTCACAGTGGCAGCATTGGTGTAAGGCTTCTAGGTCATTGCGCCGCGCTTGCGTGGTCTTGTCTTGTACTGTATAGTATTATAATACATGATATAACGAATATCGAATTAAAACTACCCTAAGATTTTTGGCCAAAATTGTTATAGCATGCTGCATTTTAACTGTGACTGCAAGTTAAATTCACAATAAATCCAAATATACCTATACTTAATTCGAGAAACACGTGTCTGTGTAAGTTTCCCTGTCAATCATGAACATTTGGACCTTCAGAAATACAGGTACATGTCCATGCTACACCTGTAATAAATCGCAGCATCGCGACGATAGACAGGTTAGTGGATGAAACTAAACTTTTTTTATATAGAGCCTGGAGAAACACCTTATTTTGCCAGGTATGCCTAACAAAAAACACGAAGTGTTAGGCTTTCTATTTAAGCTACTTGTCAACCGCACAAGTTACAAAATTGTCAATTTGGTTCGATCTCTCTGAACTCTGGACCAGTGACGTCTGATAAATTACAGTTAATATCCCTATGTGTTTTCTTACCTAATTCTACTTAAGCGATGGTGCTGACTGTGTGTGTGTGGGCAGGGATGGGTGGTTGTGGGGGGGGGGGGACGTACCGTTTGTTACTATTCATAGGCATGTACATAAACAGTTCGAATAAAACCCTAACTAGGGTAAATTGACGGTGCCCGATTTCGCCGGTTGCGTGTGACCATTTGCCAATTTTCACACTCTCGTGGCTGCTCTGGTTTTACTCTTTATGTTGTGAATTCTTTTTTATATTTATTAGATGTCACTGAGCAGCAATGATATCAATATTTGTGTCATTTGAACTGGGTTTGCACAAAGTTATTGGTAAAACATGAATAGAGGCAATTTACAAAGCGTTATCAAAATATAATCAACGTGGTCGCTGTGAGTTCAATTCCAGCTCATGCTGGCTTCCTCTACGGACGTACGTGGGAAGGTCTGTCAGCAACCTGCGGATGGTAGTGAGTTTCCCCGGGCTCTGCCCGGTTTCACCACAGTAATGCTGGCCGCCGTTGTATAAGTGAAATATTCTTGAGTACGGCGTAAAACACAAATCCAATAAATAAATATATCAAAATATATCATTGGAAAATGATGACTGTTTTTCTTTTGTACGGTACTTGCTTATAGTTCCTTCATTTACCAACTGACGCACGTTTAAAACAATCTTTCAAACTTAATTTTTTTTATAAATTAGAAATTTGACTTCAGATTTCGGATCCTGATTTTTCATGTCCATTCCAAAGCAATGTAATGTCGTTTTTGATCCCATTTCTATTTCCCTTGTGTTAAGATGGTCACAGTTTTACTGGTATAAGTTCTAAATGTCGAAAACATGACAATGTTACAGCAACACGTATATCTCAGAACTGCTGATTACATGTTGTATAAAATTACATTATCAGGCTAAATAAACGTATGAGACGATTCTTTCTAGAGTTCAAAATTTGCGACGTCGTCCCTTGTCTATAATGCTATGTGAATATACGCTGTACAAACTTTAAATTGTTCATATACTGTACTGTTCTGTTCTATGCTGTACTTCTTTAAGTACATATATTCTCAAAAAAAAAGTAATAATCTTTTAAATTTTACAGGAAGTCTGTTGTTTGAGTGATTGTGTATTAACACAACGTAAAGATTCTATAAGACTAACAAGATAATATGACATCTAACACAGCCTTATGTTATTACAACAGGATACATTCTAGCATCTCCCAGACAACAGATGTTAAAATTAATAAATTCATGGATTATTTTTCTTTAGTGTATAAACAATAATAAATGTGTTAAACATTGAACTTTTGGAGTTAAATCTTAAGGCTGTACATTTTTGAAACTGTAGTCCCACAAATACTTCCTCATTTGTACATTTGAAGAGTTTACATGGCAGAATGATATGTTCTAGGAAACAAAACTAGACAGCTTCGGCATGCTGCTCCTATACTGCCGCTCGTGAATAAAGCATATAGAACATTTACGTAAGTACTTGTATAGTTATGGATCAAGCATAGACTAAAAGCGGTCAAATGAACGCGGATGTACTTCACTAGAACTGGGTGACATAAATCACTCAGAAGATTACATCTAACTGCTTTTTTTTTTACACCTTTGAGGGCTCAATAAAATTTATTCACCACTGCATGTTTGCTCTGAAACCCGAAGTTTTCATTGCAGTATGGTACACCTTGTGCAAGTGCAAGTGAACATTCATACAAAAAGGGCATTGCAGTACGCGTCTGCAATCAATATGCTAATTTTTAAGATGTATATGGATAAGTGGATAAATTTTAAAATAGATGTAATAATGAACAAGAATACTTCAACAAAGATATACTTTGTAATATAAAGAAAATATGTTTATTGTAATATTTAATAAGTATCTTATTCCTTTATTTATTTATTTTTACTTGTGTGTCCATCAAAATGAATATAGATGTTTTTGAAATTTTGAAATATTTTTAGACTCATCACGGGGAGGATATGGGTAGAGTCAACTAAAATTTCGCTGTAGGTATTTGTAAATTTGTAAGAAAATAAGAAAAAGTTTGATGTCAGGAAAACAATTCTATGGAATGGCAATATTATATATTAACCTGATTTGCTCACAGATCCCACCACCTATAACGAAATAAAGCTATATAATAAATCTTTATGTAGTCAAATTAAAACTCCGCTAAACAGAATAATATATTTGTAACATAGCAGAAGTTTAGTGTACTGTATTCATTTGTTACATTTAATGTTTATATCTGTTGTCTTTAATGGATATTTTTATATGAATCCACTATGTATTCAACTGATTTATTGTTATAACGCAAAAGATGCACGAAAGTCACATTACACTACAGGAAATAAAACTGTATAATATATACATATTGAAAATACAAACATTGCATTCATAAAACTCATGTCGTTAATAAACTTCCGCAAAAGATTAACTCCTTAATGAGATCATGGCAAAGATAAACGGATTCTTTTAGTCGAGGAATCATAAATAATCAGTTCATACTATAAAGTATTAGAAAGCATGTATGGTTACGTAAATCTGATAAGTAACCAGTTTTATTCCAAACATAAATTACTAGAAGAAGGTGTATTTATTTATTTATTTATTTATTTATTTATTTATTTATTTATTTATTTATTTATTTATATATATGCATATAACTGTTCAACTTCATTGCTTGATAAAAACAAGACGTTCGAAATTGCAATCGGAATACAAAGATGTAGGAAGTTGGGAAGGCTCGTTTTTTATCCTTTCAGTTCTCCACATCAGAAAAATTCTACTTATATATGTATGCATTTTTTTTTTCAAACCAAAATAGAACCGACTGTTCGTATAAAACATGGTAATCAGGTAAAAGATTCCATAATCAAACAGTGTTTAACGGTCAAAAAATAATATTCTGAAAGGAACCCAACACATATTTTGTCAGATACATGTATGTCACTGTTTGTGTTTTGCATAGAGACATGGTAAAGGCAATAAAATGCGGACTGTGCAAAAACTTCCTTTTTGAGTAGCCTTAATTTTCTTTATGGGTCAAAACACAGATTCAGCCGTCAACAAAAAAGAACGTTCTGGATCAATAACCTCAAGATCATTTCCCAAACAAGGTTCAAAACAAACCGCCAAAGAACTAAGAAAGTATATAAAATACGAAATAAGGACGGAATCGTACAAAGAGAAGCAGTCAACAGTTTTCAATGATGTTGGAAAGACGTAAGGAGTGAAACACACTCACCTCTTTCAATTAGTGCTGCCCTCTGTTCCTGAGTTAAGGTCATGTTACTGTAGGAACTCCAAGAGGCGTCGGGGTTCATGTAACTACTGTACGAGACCCCCGAAACCCCAGAATGGCGGGGGTACGGCATGGAATAGCTCTGCTCACTACGGGAAGACAGGGGAGCCAGTGTGGGGCTGAGCTGAGAGCTGCTGGCGGGGGAAGTGTAATAACGGGATGGGGAGTTGTTGGAGGGGCTGTAGAGGTCCGTCTGGAGGGGCCACATGGCGGAGGATCCAGGGGATGCCGGATGGGGCACAGAGGAGGGGTGGGGGGTAGAGCTGGTGTAGTGCGCCGGCATGGAACTGGCCCTGGGGGCGGAGGGAGCATACAGAGATGTCATGGTGGCCGAACTATGTAGGTAACTTCCAGGAGTTGTGTCCGTGTAAGCTGGAGGCTGGACTGTGATAAGGCCCGCTCCCGTACCCCCGGGGTACATGGAGTGGGTGGAGTGGATTGGGGAGCTGGTAAGGGTGGTAAGGCTACTGCCCGGCCCGGACGGTGCCCCCACATGATAATGGCCCGCCAGAGTGATGCTTGGACGGTCCAAACTGTTGAAGAAACCCTCGACCTCCTCTGTTGGTAGAAGGTGGCCTGCACTGTCGAAGGCCAAGGGCACGTTGTGCGTCGTTAAACCGTGTGGGGCGTGCAAATGAACACCGCTCCCGTTGGACACCGTCGTGAGGGACACAGGACCAGGGGACGGACTGTCCTCGTTCAAGTGGGTGTGCGACACCAAAGTCGGACCCAAGGCTGATGGTGGTGGCGTGGGACTGTGACTAGGGGCATGGTTGTTTAGCGGTGTGCTTCTCGGATTGGAAACTTCGCCCCCGGACTCCGAATGATGGCTGCCTGGTGATCGCGGTTCTTCCTTAATCACACAGACGGAAGGGTGGGAATGCGGGGGCGGAGGGGTTTGTCTCCACTCTTCGTCAGACCGAGACATCGTCCTAGCTAATAAGGCTCAGTTTTCGTAGGTGTTCCAGGGTTAAAGAACATTACAAATAGTTTGTGGACGTTTAAGTGCAAGCCTTTTTCACTTCGACTCCTTTCTTTTAACTTGCATATCATGTATTACCTCGAATTGAAAACCCAACACAATTGCCTTATTAATACCTTCCGCCTTCTGTATGTCCTGCTTAGGGAAAAAAATCGTTCTGGCTTTTTTTCCCTCCTCGTTCGGTGAACCTTTAACTTCCTTACTCCTTCAGTGATTCACGTACCCAAAAGCAGAATGGTGTGATGTCAGCAGGCTTCAGGTCTACAGACTTCTGATTTACGGAATTCAGAAAAGTGTTTTATACTTAATTCTTCCCGTTGGAAATTTTTCAAGTCCCTCCTCAAGGGATTCTGCAACAGCCAACGACACGCCAGAGACTCTGAAAGGGCAAAGGTTAACCATGATGAAGTGAAGGAATACAGTATGATACTCATCATAAACAGGAAAAAGTGAGGGATGCCGCCAAAAACAGCGGCGCAAGCGCATTTTAAATATATTCTCAACCGTTAAGAACATTGCTATTCGAACAACAACGCCGTCCTGTCAAACGGATCCTCGACCCCACAGCAGCTATGAAGATAAGTGACATTTTAGAGAAAAGTGATATGTGTATAGACATTATAGAGAAAAGTGGCATTTCTCTAGATATTATAGAGAAAAGTGACTGTTATCGGAGGCCTCAGTTAAATAATCTTTAAAGAAATTTTCATAATTTGATTTTTGGAACTCCCGGTATACAATAAAGAGTTATAATGGAGCTAGGCTAAAATTGTCCAACTCATAAAGACTGTGAAAATGGTTACTGTTTATACCCAGAATTGCCTTGTTTGCATTTCTGATAGGAATTATTAAATACAACTACTATGAACACAGATCGGTCAATATGCAGATCTCTTCGAGATGACACGTGTAGTTGAAACATAACTCGCTACAGGTCAAAACCTTGCAGATTACATTTAATAAGGATTTTTTTTGTTTACATGTACAAATTATACAATTAATGAAGAGATGAAAATATTGATGAGACCACGCTTGGATATGAGTTATACAGTTATATCTAGGCCAAGTATGTTATTTGATGGTTAAACATTAAGCATTACTCAGCGATTACCATGCAGACAATGTGCATTAAAATTTTATAAAACAGTTTCAAATATAAAAGACTATGTGGCATACAGGGTAAAATCAAAACTGCGACGACAGTGTGATAGTTTACACATGGTCACGCATAAGCCTGTTAAATACAGTCTCTTGCCAATGTACCTTAGACAAGATCTTATTCTGATTGTTCACGTAAATGCGCTTAAATAAATGCCCACTTGACGGCATGGCTTAAGCAGTTAAACATGCAGTAATGTTAATTGCAATATATTAGACGTCACTGGCCTAGGCTTACTGAAAATGGCGTGCTGTCATCACATTTAACATAGAATAGCAATATGCAGGTTAAAAAAACGAATAGTTTCCTTTTCACTGGGCTTTGATTCTGGTCCATACAGGGCACACTTCTTGTATACACCTTTTCAAAATCAACAAACTATCTATATACGAATTGTCGATAATCCGGGTTTGAACCTTAATCTTGTCCAATGTCTCATTTACCTTTTGCAGTAAGCGTAGCTAAAATATTGCCCAAGCACTCTCGTAGCATCTTGTTATACAGAAAATCCAGGAAAAATGCTAATCCACGAGTTATGTTGCATGACTCCATAACCTTGCTCTTGAACTCTTCCGCAAGCAAGACCTTGCTCAAGAGAGCTCTCCTAAATACGGCTCCAGTAAGGTAGACGCGTACATATATACTTGACTGGGTATGTATCCACGGCCTGCCCAAAAGCAATGTCTCTACATGTAATTAGAGAATAAAATTAGGCCATTCGGCAATATAAAACAACAGAGTCTAATTTTAATGCCGAGTTTTTACGACTCTGGGCTTGTCTGCTGGCATACTGATGTTGACCCGCTTACAAGAG
The DNA here is from genome assembly GCF_032854445.1 of Liolophura sinensis. Taxonomy (NCBI): domain Eukaryota; kingdom Metazoa; phylum Mollusca; class Polyplacophora; order Chitonida; family Chitonidae; genus Liolophura; species Liolophura sinensis. The sequence goes on from NC_088297.1 coordinate 14,676,790, forward strand.
AGCTACATAAGCTCTTCTGGCAAAAGCGCTTCTACTCCAGTGAAACCCAGGCAAAAAGGGGGCAGGGCGAAAGTAAATATGAATTGTAAGTATGACAAATATGTCAATGAAATGAAACAGCCCTTGGCCGTTTATAGGACAGAGTCGTAAATTATCCCGGGTGCATGCTATATAGTAATGGGTTCGGATATCCAATATGGCCGCCCGGCGTCAAGTGCACTGCTTTTACCTATAGAAACCGCAGTTTGGCGGGAGCGTGTCCGGAAAGTCAAAAAGCACTAGCCCGATTTTCGGCCTCATCCGAGAATCACTGCTCCAGAAAGCTCCAAAATCCCAAACAGCCATAATCATTTTTTTCTTCATAATCTGTAGATATTCTATGTCCAGTCTGCACGGCCTTTGTTTTCCCTAACCAACAAAAGATCTGAACTAGAGCCTGTTGTAACGTTGACGAGTGCCGTGCAAAGTGATCAAGGTATTCGGAGCACTCCTAAACAGGCGATGTGGGCAACACGTAACGTTAGCATTTTATCGCTGTTTTAGCACCAATAAGAAGGCAGCTGGTGCTATATCAGGATAGCCGGCGATTTTAAATGACACGAAACTGGCAAAAGCCTTGATAAATAATCAGGATAATATATAGACAAATCTCCGAGGCTGTCTCAACACTAATGATAAAATTAGATGTAGATTTGGTGGGGGAGAGATAGCCAAGTTTGGCAAAGGGTATCTTCCTTTGCAATTATCCGGTATTGTATCCAACGCCGTGACATTCTGCTCAGATTACATGTGACATACAATACAATTTGATTCGTACGTTTTTGGTGAATGAACGGTGGTTGTATTTGAGATGCTATCCGGACGGAAATAGTCCCGGGCTGTAATGGCGGCTTTACTGCTCTTGGGTTTACCTGCATTAATGTACAAAAAGGTAACAGAGCCGACCGGGGCAGGCGGGCTGTACGGGGCTTAGGGGAAAAGACCTTGATATACATAAGTTGAAGATAGCTTACCTGGTGCGTTGATCACAGAGCAACCGAGCTGATGTGCCTCGATAAGATATGGATGGAAGATAAAAGCTGTTATAAAGGTGCGTCCGTTTTATCGTGGGAGCGAGAAGCGCTAGGGCATATAGAGGGGGACGAAGGTCTTTGCCCGCCTGCTCGCACCGCTTGGACGTTGTCCCTGTTTTGTGTGCGCCGGAGCCGTCTAGGTACAACGTCACCAATTCTGAGCTCTGAGGTCGAAAACAACGACACAGAAAAAAGGGTTCGCCGCCGAAGCCGCCCTATTTTCTGTTGTACCGTGAGAATCGCACTTATGGTTCCTGGTAGGATTGGACGCTCCTGCAAAGGTGTCTCCCGGGTGAAGTCTTGAGACACATTTCAGTGGCGTCTCTAGTCCCGTGTCAGAAGTGTAAGGCGCGGGGGTCGCGGATACCGTGTGAGATTTTCACATGTTGCCGCCGTATGCGGCCTATTTCAGCATATAACACTTATTTCCAGGTGCGCTTTACATTCGTGTCCCAGTTCCAACTTTAAGAAAACCAGTGTTCAGACGTCGCACTCCAAAGCTCTCAAACTTGTTAAATGAAGTTTCTTCAAAGTGACGAACAAGAAATCCGGATTCGTAAAAGAAGCGCGACGATAGCTCGTATATCCGTCTGGTGAATCCACGGTATTAGTTTTCAGGAAGTGTCTTGCGCATGCACTATTAAAATATTATTTCCTTTCGACTGTGGTGGAAATGGCAAAAATGTCCAACCTTTGAAAAACCAAATCCAGTGTCAACTGCCCAATTTTTCGCTGAAGTATTGAAAGGATCGCCACGCGGCCTTTATTACGTAACGAAGACAGGTAGATCAAACTTTGTCAAAACAATGGCCGATCTCAGGCTCTTGGGTCTGCTCTATATTCCAAAGGTCGCGTAGACCTGGTTCAGGGATTCTCTCCAACGACCAGGTAATCGGCAGATAAAATCCACTTGAAAGGTCAAAACGTTCAATACATAAACACAAACTTATGACTATCAAGCTTTTATGGTTTACAGAAGGTTATCTGTCTAGTTTATCGTCTCTATCACTGCGTTGGTTCAGCCTAACGCTAGCACGACTAAAGTTCACGCCAAAGCTGGTCATGTGATGTTCGCCCTATATGGAACTGCACTCCGCACTGTCGATGCAGCTGACCGCTGATTGGATCACGTTAAGGATCGTGGCCGTCAAATAAATCTTGACACGCTATGACTAATACACGACCTGTTCAAATCCAACTGAAAATTAATAGCTTCATTCAAACAGAGCCGAGAAATGTGAGTCCCACGTTACAAACAATTTACGGATTACACTTATGTCAATATACTTTGATACATTAATTTCTTATACGCTGCTAATTTACAACACAGGCCATAAACACTGGTAGGGCTTCCTGCGCGCAATGTAAATATAATGAATACCTGCAGTACTGAAGCCAGAATAAAACCCTCATCACTGCAACAGTCCCATAGTTAACGTTCTGTTAATGAAAGTCAATGATAGATTTATTTATTTCATTGGTGTTTTACGCGGTACTCAAGAATATTTCACTTATACGACGCCGGCCAGCATTATGGTGGAAGGAAACCGGGCAGAGCACAGGGGAAACCCACGACCATCCACAGGTTGCTGACAGACTTTCCCCACGTACAGTCAGTGATAGAAGTAACACTATTCAAAATAATATCAAATATATAAATCACATATGTTCAAGTCTGCTTACCACGCATGTAAAGGAATTCTAAAAGTCGCGAAGCGAAAAAATGTTTTGTTTGTTTTCAGTTTATAATGTGGAAATACATGATATGCAACTACTCAACAGATGACTGATTTTCGAAACTATACATAGGCCTGTGCATAGGATTACCATACTGCTGGTATTCTTCTTTGACTTCGATTCCACTTTCATTTAATATTTATTTATTTATTTGATTGGTGTTTTACGCCGCACTCAAGAATATTTCACTTATACGACGGCGGCCAGCATTATGACAGCAGGAAACCGGGCAGAGCCTGAGGGAAACCCACGACCATCCGCAGCTTTTATTTAATAGGTTACTTATTTATTTGCTACACGTGATTCTGAGAAATAAGTAGTTTTTATTTATTTATATAGTTACGGTATTTAGTTTGACTGGAGCGATACACCGTACTCAAGAGTTATATTATTTTTCACTTACACGGCCGCGGCCAGCAATATGGTAGGAAGCAGAGCTTTCCGGAGGCAGGTCGCTGGCAGACCTTCCTACGTACAACCTTGGGGTGGGGGGAGACAGCGAGAGCTGGATTTGAACTCACAGCAATCGCATTGGTGAGAGGCACCTGGATCTTTGTGCAACGCTAACCACCATGCCGAGGAGGAGCTGATCAGTTGTTAAAACGGTACAGCTTGATTGACTGGTTTATATGTTAATTTTCCGCAGTCACTTATATTTCAGCTAACAAACTGCACGTCTTTTTAATTTAAAAAAGTATTGAACATTCGATTGCAAAAGAAATCGTTTAGGCGATAACTGTATTAGATATTATACTCTCTCTCAAAAAAAAAGGTTACTAGAGTGAAACTAAAATGTATTCTGTTATTGCTGCCGAATATATGCTGTTAAATGTTGGAGAAATATTCTATTAAATCTATATGAAGGTCGTATGCTACCGGTAATTTAAAAGACGTAACTTTTCATGATTACTGTGTGTCCCCCGAAGGACGACATACCTGGACCAGTCATGATATAAAGATCTTAGCACATGAACTGGTGCATTTATACTTTAATTTTTCCTTACATCGTGGATTCTCTCTCAGTGCCATCGAATTTTACGGAATATCCTTTCAATGAAGACAATAAAATTTCTCCCAAACTTGTCGATGTAAACTGTTAGGTCACAGGATTTTTTTATGGAATATTTCTCAAGATATAAAATGGACTTGTTATGGTAAGGTGGAGAATCGACCCCAGAGAAGGACGATAAGAAAGTGCCATTTTCAAATGTGTGAAATTCCGAATCAGAAGTATAAAGCTTTGTCGAAGCACGAATAAAAGTTACGTGGTCATAAAAGAGAGGGTTGCTTAGTAAAAAACCCACCAAAAATGCACTCCGGATCAAAAACATCAATTTTTAGTTCAAACGAGGCACTGTGTTTTTAATTTACAAGTATAGGGATCAACGTTAATCAGAAAAATATCTTCACTGAAAGTTTTATGTGTGTATTTCCACGTGCTGTCAAAGTTTCGTCTTGGTTAACATTTGTCCTCATATGTAAAACATAAACTTTATAATGTGATAAGTTTTGTCATATTTTGGCAAGATTAAAATCCATATTTCTTCCATAGGACTGCGAACTAACGAAGCCACTTTGGAAAACACGTCTTGCATTAAATTTATTTATTTATTTATTTATTTATTTATTTATTTGATTGGTGTTTTACGCCGTACTCAAGAATATTTCCCTTATACGGCGGCGGCCAGCATTATGGTGGAAGGAAACCGTGCAGCCCGGTGAAAACCCACGATCATCCACAATTTGCTGCAGGACCTTCCCACGTACGGCCGGAGAGGAAGCCAGCATGAGTCTTGCATTAAAAAAACGTTATCATGAATTGGAATGGATAAATGTTAAGTTATGGTATTACGTAAGGTGTGGCAACTATAGCGATATCACACGGGAATCCTGATTGAGAGCACATGTCTTCCTACAGCTGCCATTCACATTATAACACGTTATGCTTAGCGGAAGTTTGAGGCTGAAAGTTATATTTGTTATATATATTATTTAATTGAATCCGCATTTTCAGAAAATCACATTTGTAGTGTAGTGATTTACCCCCACTTCCCAAGTTTTTTCGATTTTATGAGCTTTATATCGCTTCAGTGCGTGTTCGCATCGTTACCATATAACAGGAAAAGAAAGAGTGAAACGGAAGTATAAAAGCAAGTAGTCTCAGGACTGTGTGGGAAGCTGTCACTCACAGCTATAGTCAGTTTCGATTCTTGAGGTGGATAGTTCTGTGCGCCGGGACTGATTCCCCGCCTTACCACACCAGGCCCTTTCTGCAAAAGGCATGATCTTTCTACATCCAATTCAAATTAAGAAAGAGCTTTAATTTTGCACACATTTTACTTTTTTCACGTTTTGTATCTTAATATCTGATTATTGTGTCAGGCCGCAGTGAATAATTTTTCACTTATATGTCAGTTTTTTGGGGGTATGCCACGGATTAAGCCACTTTTTTAAAGACTTTTCGTCGTGTGACAGAACTGAAACCGCCTGTCTTGCGTGGCAGCGGTTTTGGGACGCGCACTTCACAATTAACCTCTGCCCTCCCAGTTTGAAGGTATAAATGTCTTCGGTGGTTAAATCTCTGCATACTACATATGTCAGTTTAATGTGATTGTGTATTAAATATGATAACAATACAATATTGTAAGTAATTGTATACCAAGGACGTGTAATTAAGTGTGACTGACATCACTGCATTTTCCTTTACCTGAACGAAAGTCTGCTAAAGTCATGGTGATAATGGGGGTGCATACGGTGCTACATTTGAGACAATACACGAACACAATGAAAGCCCAACTGCATGAACTAGATTGACAAGAGACCGTGTTCTAGCCATGCATATGCGGGAATAAATCAAAAATTCTCGAATTTGGCTTTAAGTGAGATAATAATTAGAATTTTCTTAGATGTCCATGTGGTTGTGGTTTAAATCACTCCTTTCAGTTAGGAGATTGGTTTTGGTCAATATCCCAAGTACCAACTAACCAGCCGCATATCGCGTTAAGCATCAAGTCAAATTTATTTGCGTTTATAGAAAATGCCGTTTTGACAAACTTGTTTATTTTGTAATAATCCGACAAATTATTTTCAGGGTTTTTTTTCAGAGTTGAAAATTGCTCCAAGTTTACCTTTGTCATGTTTAAAATGGTTAACCTTACAACCAGATGCTCTTTTCCAGCGTCTCTTGTCCACGTGTAGATTACAAAACTTGGCCAATTTTTCTGAGTTGAAAGTCAAATATTCATGCTTTTTGTTTCTTTGATTTAAAAAATAATACAATTTTCTCTCATGATTGCAATGATCAAAAGCATTTTAATTAAAGTAACAGTAATTTATCACATCTGTACTTTAACATGTATACCCCAAATTTCATAAAAGAACGTGATATGGAGGTTAAAACGGAAAAGTTAAGCCGAAGTTATTTGGAATTGTATGAGAGTAACGAGGTATCAAAACAGAAACAACATTATTTATTTATTTAATTGGTGTTTAACGCCGTGCTCAAGAATATTTCACTTATACGACGGCGGCCAACATTATAGTATTAGGAAGCCAGGCAGAGCCCGGGGGAAACCCACGCCCATCCGCAGGTGGTTGCCAGACCTTCCCACGTACGGCTGGAGAGGAAGAAACAACATTTAAATCTATGTGAAAAAAAATCAACCGTTTCAGCATGATGGACATGTTGGATATGCGAACAGTGGCTATCAAAGCGCATTATTATACATAACTTGTACACAAAAGCGTGATATATACACGATTTGAATTGTCTAAAAGATTCCATGCTTTTCCCAGTTAACATCGTTGAAAACTGTTGACTTCTTCTCTTCGCATGTATATTCGTCCTATTTTCGCACATTATTTACTTTCTTTGTGCCTTTTTTGGAACCTCGTTTTGAGGTTTGTTCTTGCGAATGCAGATCGGGAACGTCCATTTCAGTTGACGACTGGTATACGAATATCTGTGTTGATGCATAGATTCGGGAAGTTTTTGAAAATACCGGTACACAATCACTGAACGTGCATGGTGATCGAACATGTGATTTTATATGAAATCGTACACGTACGGCTTTACCCAGCGAGTGACTTTATGGTGAGAGTCGTATTTTGAGTAATTTTAATCTGGATCTAGCCATCCAAATAGATAATAGTATACTTACGGAAAACCAAAATGAACTTTCCAGGCCAATAATCACAAGGCCAGTTCCTAAAATTCCGATGGTACCTGTTTGTGGAGACATCTATTGATTCATCTGTGGCCAGTTTCATTAGTTCACCCGTGAACACAATGAACGGATTATAGTAAAATAACATTTAAGGGCTCAGGGCCCAACTGTTCCAAACTGTTTGAAGAAATAATACCAGATTTAACTTTAAATCAAGTCTTCAATTTTGTACTTAGCCCCCCAAAAATTACATAACAGTATATTAAAAATGAAATTAGTCTGCTGCTGTTATACGTTAGATTTTGGCCAACTGTATTGGCTGCTGAAGTTGGCTAAAATGTTAATTATAAAATTTGACTTAATACCAGTATTAACTAATACACTTTTGAACAACTGGTCCCAGATCAAACTCAGGTTAACATAGAAAAGAATTAAATAAATAAAAAGAAATGAAATTACGGAACCATATTACAAATTAAAATTGATCACTTACATTGTCCTCACAATAGGTGACAGTAAAAAATTATCAAAGAAAAAAGAATAGTATATCACACGATTTGCATATCACACAAATAATAATATATACACATAAAATGCAGAAGAGATAGTGTACATTCGGAAATAAGTGTTTGGACTAGCAATGTTCTTGACGTGATTTTTTTATCGAGTAGAAATCGAAAACGTGCGATGAATATATAGGTGAGATTTTTTTCACACTGTATCTTTAAATGTCTTGTCTTAAATTATGCAGGGATATCCTGACGTTTACGGTTGGTGGCTAACCCTTGGTATATGAATATCAGCTTTTGATTATATTGACTTAAATAAGACATTTGTATGGGGTAAGGTTATTTATTTCATAATAGTGTCGTAACTTTACAAAATATACATCGCTGTCTATTGCGTTTATATGCTGTATATAAATAAAGGTATATATCAATTAAATATTGGTCGACAGTGAACTGCGCCTGGCTATGGTGTCGTGTTTGGTGTCTTCGTTATTGTGTTAATCCAGTGCGGCAGCATATGGAAATATCTTAACTACTGATTCCTTGAACGCCGATGGTTGCCTTATGGCCGTGGAATAACAAGCATCATTATCGGCTTATTCACATTTGTCATCGCCACGGTGAGCTTAAAAATCACGTTGAAAAAAATTCTTAAAAACCCGAATCAAGCAAACAAAAGAATAAGAATTTGCTGCGCCTGAATTTTTATTCTAATTATAAATGATTTGTATATACACTCAAAAAAATAATCTGTTAATTTTAACAGAAAGTCACTTGTCTGAGTGATGCTGTATGTGTTGTATTATCATAACAGAATGCCGTTAGTTTAATGGAATCTTGATGTTGGATTAATAGAATATGTGTTTTACATTTAACAGAACAATCTGCTGGAATAACAGAATACATTCTAGCATCGCTCAGTGAACAGACTTTCCGTTAAAATTAACAGGTTAAGTTTTTGATTCTTTATATGTCTACGGCAGACCTTCCCACGTATGACCGGAGAGGGAGACGGCAAGAACAGGACCTGCAATAGCAGCGATCGCATTTGGTGAGAGAATTCGGAGATTTGTGCTGCGCTAGCACCCTAACCACAAGACCAGTAATATAACTAATGTTATTTACATTTTCGTCTGTGGTAGATTTAGATACCAGGACGTGATCTGCTATAATACCGACTGTCATTATTCTTGTGTTTCTACGTGAGTGTGAAAGACTTAATCGGGCTATTTTCATCCGCAATGGGGACAGTATTTATTGCTCGAAGGTGAATTCGCATTTTGCCTGAGTCGCTTCAGGCAAAATTTAATTTTTCTGAAAGAAGTTCCAGATCCATAAAATAAACTTTTGACTTTCAGTGAAATTTTATGAGAAACCAAACAAATTATTGTCAATAATATTTCCATTACGAATATTTGTTTCGTTTTGGACATATTTGCTCAGCTAAATATTAACTTTAGTCTGGGTTTAAATCCCATTAATTTCGTATAAAAACAAGGCTGGTATTAAGATAAAAGTCTGGTTTAACTTTGAAATTAACTACCGTTTTGATTCCTCGTTGTATATATGACAAATTAAGTTCCAACACTCTCAGTACACATGTTCTACCATTTGTCATTGTCATGTTTTATATTTAAGAATTTTATTTTCATTAATAAAGTTATCCAGCCTGTCATACAAAATATGAAACTTGTAAGGGTCTATCTCATTATATTATATCAAAATTCCCTCACGCAAGTGTGAAAAGCCCTTGAGGTCACAGATTCGAATCCAGCTCTCGCCCTTTCTGCTTTAAATCAGGAGACTTCTCAAGCAGATAATGATGAACAGTGGTTTTTCACAGTTATTAGTTTTTCCTCCACTCTTTAACTTGGCCATCGCCATATAATATAAAATACCTTGAGCGCGGTGTTCAATACCAAAATAAATAAATATATAAATATTTATCTTTGTGGGGCCTCCGTGGCTCAGTCGGTTAAAGCGCTAGCGCAGCGTAATGACCCAGCAGTCTCTCACCAATGCGGTCGCTGTGAGTTCAAGTCCAGCTCATGCTGGCGGCCGTACGTGAGAAGGTCTGTCAGCAACCTGCGGATGGTCGTGGGTTTCCCCCGGGCTCTGCCCGGTTTCCACCCACCATAATGCTGGCCGCCGTCGTATAAGTGAAATATTCTTGAGTACGGCGTAAAACACCAATCAAAAAAAAAAAAAAAAAATTATCTTTGTTGCTTTTTGTAGAAAAGATGATGGGTTTATTGTTAAGCAAAAGGTTAGGGGGCAGGGGGCAGGGACTTTTTATTGCAAGAACTTGTGTATTTAAGAAATCCAGGACTTAATTAAAAATGATTTCATGGTCCGTGATGATCGAATTAGCTGACTGCGATAAAATATTTTGTTCCATTAAACCGTCCCCAAGTAATGAGCACAGATTGAGCCCTGGAAAATATTATTTCGTTGGAAATTAGTGCTTAAACACAACAACATTGACAATCCTGTCAAATTATGGTGGCCGGCATAGCATCGTACTAGAAGGAAGTCGGGAAGGGCCCGGGGAAAACCCACGACTATTCATAGATTGCTGGCAGACCTTTCCACGTATGGCCAACGCACTGGTGAGAGGTTCATACTGTAGGTCATTCCGCCGCGCTGGCATGCTAGCTAACCCAGAAGGAATCCTAAAAGGCAGCGTATTAGTCTAACGACTTCTTAGTTGAACTAAAGCATTACAGACAAACGGTTGCAAATATTTCTAACCTTACTTACGTGTATAGCCGGCAAGCAAGCACCCAGATGAATAATACATATACGATGCTATGCACATACGAGCAAATACCAGGTAAGTGTTTATACAACAATTACACAATTTGTAGCTAAACACGCCATAAATTGCTACTCATCTATGTAGACGTGCACGTATGCCGGACAGAGCCTACCTATTATAAAAAAAATTGACACAAAAATGTCATTAATTTAGGGGTCAGTTACCAAATTATAATATAATAATGGTTATTTTAACTCGGCCCCGCGAGCTTAGTTTAATTCTACCAGAACGCACAGAAGCACGTTCGTCTTGGCAGGTGCTGTTGAAATCAACTATTATTGACTAATTAGTATGCAGATCACAAATGTGTGACAATAATATTGGGAGACCAGAAGTAATAATTAAAAAAGTTACAAAAAAACAACAACCCCCCAAAACATATGTTTCCTGTAATTACGTAAAGGTGATAAAATAGAGTACACAGTCTTCTGTTACACTGCCTGTGTACGTGTTGAATTCTCGCTTAAAATTTATTTGTTGAATTTAACGTAATATACAATGTTCTCTGTATGATGACATAATGGATTGTGTTACCCCAACATTACATTATGTACAAGACTATGTCCTCGTTCCTCCAACAAAAGTATTCTGTTGGAATAACAGAAAAAAAATCTCTTTATACATAACATAATGTTTTGAACCCATTCCCCTTAATATTCTGTTATTTTTCAGAAAACATTTATATATTTGACCGGCATTTTATGCTCTACTCAAGAATTAAGTGAATAACTTGAATTGGTGGCCAAGCCTAGAATATCGACTGTGTTCCCTGTATCATTAAACTGAGTGGCAACAGTTTGTCTCTCTGTATCACTGAACTGAGTAGTGACAGTTTGTCTCTCTGTATCACTGAACTGAGTAGTGACAGTTTGTCTCTCTGTATCACTGAACTGAGTGGTGACAGTTTGTCTCTCTGTATCACTGAACTGAGTAGTGACAGTTTGTCTCTCTGTATCACTGAACTGAGTGGTGACAGTTTGACTCTCTGTATCACTGAACTGAGTGGTGACAGTTTGTCGGTCTGTATCACTGAATTGAGTGGTGACAGTTTGTCTCTCTGTATCACTGAACTGAGTGGTGACAGTTTGTCTCTCTGTATCACTGAACTGAGTGGTGACAGTTTGTCTCTCTGTATCACTGAACTGAGTGGTGACAGTTTGTCTCTCTGTATCACTGAACTGAGTGGTGACAGTTTGTCTGTCTGTATCACTGAACTGAGTGGTGACAGTTTGTCTCTCTGTATCACTGAACTGAGTGGTGACAGTTTGTCTCTCTGTATCACTGAACTGAGTGGTGACAGTTTGTCTGTCTGTATCACTGAACTGAGTGGTGACAGTTTGTCTCTCTGTATCACTGAACTGAGTAGTGACAGTTTGTCTGTCTGTATGACTGAACTGAGTGGTGACAGTTTATCTCTGTATCACTGAACTGAGTGGTGACAGTTTGTCTCTCTGTATCACTGAACTGAGTGGCGACAGTTTGTCTGTCTGTATCACTGAACTGAGTGGTGACAGTTTGTCTGTCTGTATCACTGAACTGAGTGGTGACAGTTTGTCTCTCCGTATCACTGAACTGAGTGGTGACAGTTTGTCTCTGTATCACTGAACTGGGTAGTGACAGTTTATCTGTCTGTATCACTGAACTGAGTGGTGACAGTTTGTCTCTCTGTATCACTGAACTGAGTGGCGACAGTTTGTCTCTCTGTATCACTGAACTGAGTGGTGACAGTTTGACTCTCTGTATCACTGAACTGAGTGGTGACAGTTTGTCTCCCTGTACCACTGAACTGAGTGGTGACAGTTTGTCTCTGATGCGTGTTACCAGTTATGTTTCCTTTATTTTTTTGTCTTGTTTTGAAAAGGGGTCAGGGGATTTTCAGCTTGGAACAACTCTTCATAGCGTACAAATGGCATATATGAAAGTACGTCGAACTTAGATTTATTTATTTATTTAGTCGATTGACCTTTCACATCGACCGCATTGCCGGGGGACTGCACCGCGCTGGCACGCTAACCACCTCAGCCATGGAGGCCCCGCTATTCAGAAAATATAGCACTGTGTCAAATGAACAACACATGTTTTTTAGAGTGTACCGCCATAACACATCTGTACCATGCAGGGGATTTTCGTGCCATGCAAGTCAGTTTGGTTGGAACGCTTTTCGAAATTTGTATTCAAACATTTCCATATACATCTGACTGGTTAATGCACTCCTAAAACTTGCTCGTACATCGTTGAATTACATGTCTCAGTTGTGTTAATAAACTACAGTATTAATCTGTTTAAAGATATTCAACATTAATGGCTGTGAATCATTTCCTATCTTCGGCCTTCTCATCTGCTATTCAACTTCTGTGAAATCATACAAGGTGGTGAAAAACGTGATAGATTATTTAATATAGAAAACAAAAGTAGCCGTCCCTTGTCGATAACGCAGAGCTCTGCCGGGATGTCGCCAAATGATCACTGTGTAAATCATCCACGCGACTACTTCAATTGGGGAAGACATGTATAAGTATATAGGCCACGTTTAAAAATTCATGCGGTTATACTATTCACAGAATAGCTGTAAAGTCTTTACAATGAAACGTGAGGCAAGGTGGGGGGGGGGGGGGGGAGGGGGCTTGGATCAGTGTTAAAGTCAACGTAAGGTAGAACATGAGATGTGCCTCAATAGAAAGAGTTGTACCCAGAAATAATTTACATTAATCGTCTTTTAAAATTTTTTTTTACTTGGCGCTGAGATGTTTGCGCAAGGGAATATGACAGCAAGGCCCAGTGTCAGTATAATGTGACTGGGTGTGGTGTCATGTCTGGTGTCTTCGGCTTGATACTTCAGTGGCAGCAGTACTCTTGCGGCGTGGATTCTCACTGGTACGAGAAAGCACAGTATATATATGTACACACACCTAATGATTCCTTGTCGTCAAACAACTGAAAAATTGTTAAGTACGACGTAAAAACCCAAGAATACATAAATACATTTTACATTTTCTTAAACTAAAAACAGAATTAGGCTTTATTATTTTCAAAGGTGTGTTTTTATGGCTTTAACTTCCATAATATTTTCACATTATTTTGGAAATCCATAAAAGTTTATTAAACCTATTGTACAAAATGATATAAGGTGATTTCACCAAAAACTAACTAAAACGGAAATTGTGAAGAAAATGACGTGATGTCACATCATTTAGATGTGGTAGGAATGGGTATCCTTATTTTATCTGATTTTGAGTGTCTTATACAGCTCAGAAATATTTCTGAAACATATACATCCGCTTACTTTATTTCCAGCCATAAAATTAACAGCTATGGTATAAGTGAGCTTTTAGCAACAATGAAATAAATAAATATATAAATAAAAGAGCTATGCCTATACAGCCCCAGTGCCTGATAATACGATATTATACGCCTGTATAAGTATCAGCTACCACCACAAAACTTCGTAATGCTCAATTCTTTGCAGCACAGTTTTCAACCTTTTACAAAAGTAAAGAAAAGTAATTTGTTCATAATGTACATGTACGTTATTATTCTCGACGATTTTTTTTTTTTACATTTTGTTGTACGATATCCGAGAATTTTCAGATCTTATTTCATTAAAATGGTCCTCTGTGTATAAAATACGGGGAATAACTCTTACAGTTTACAGAAAATCAGCTTTTCCTCAATGGTTATTTCCCTTGACATGCCTGGCCAATTTTCCATGAGTGCTTTTTCGTTCATGGCAGATTAAGAAGTAAATCACACGAACTCAGTTAACTTTTCATATGTATTTACCTGAATGCTTTTGACGTGAATGTAGTCGACGAAAGAAACATTCACATACCAGCCGTCAACAATAATGAACGTTCTGGGTCAGTAATCGCAAGGCCAATTTCCAAAACCAAGTTCAATACAAAACCAATAAGGAACAAAGAAAGTGCATAAAGTAAGAAATAAAAACGGATTGATGCAAAGAGAAGTAGATATAAAAGTTGGAAACACGTCATTGAAAACTGTTGACAGTTACAGATCCAGAATAACTCAAAATGCTCTGATAACCTCACATTTGATAAACCATAACTTTGTAAAGTTTCAGATTTATTGGAAATCGCATGAACAGGAAAAAAGCTTATCTACGGTGGTGAATTTTACGTGACTATTCTAAGAGCTTTGGGCTTGACAATGTGGATGATGGAAATGCGGATGATGACAATGCTGATAATGACAATGTAAATGATGACACTATAAGAGATAACGATGTTGATAATGACAGTATGTTGTAACGTTCATCAGACAACTTTCTGACTGACCATAAAAAAATCATGCAGTACTGACCGACAATTCACGTCTTATGCACTGCATGTATCCACCATTAATTGTGTTGTGCATGACAAGATGTTGAACAGAACGATACAAGCGGAGCTTTCCCAGGCTATAGTTAGCTTTGTTTGAAGGATAAGCATTCATCTCTTCTCTCTACATTTATTTATTTTAGAAATTCTGTTTATTTAATTTTCGACAACAAAAAATTCAGAAACAAATGAGCCAGGCAAAGATTTCGCCCATGAAGGATCCGGAGATCTTGATTTGTTTGAGATTGTTGTCGTTCCCATTAATCAATCAGCGTCAATGGCAATGTCATGTGAAGATGTGTCAAGATGGAGACGTGGCGCCATGTTGTGCCGTCAAATGACCTTGAACGGATCATGTGAACGTGTTTTGATGCTGTAATACAAAGAAAACGGACAACAAAACACATTTCCAGGATTATTGGACGCTGTGATCTCAAAAAGTCGTGCTTTCGATTATAAATATTGTCCGCGAGGGCTGTGCTTGAATCGACAGTCCAGCTATGTAATGGGAACAGGCTTTGCGAGGGCTAGCATTGGTCAAGGACTTGTCTGCGATCAGACTGACCCCTTAAGCCCAAAATTTGTTTCCGAAAAAAGATTTTCAGATCCCGGCCTCAAATGATCCGGAATATCGGTTAGCGAGCACATGGGCAAAAAATAATGTTGTTAAAATTCATGAGGCGTACCAGTTTTTTAATGAACAATTACTATTGTGGTTAAAACTTCGACCAAAACTTCGAACTTTCATTGCTGCCTGTATCCCGAAATCTGGTTTTCGACTTCAACTGTTGTCCGCGTGCGCTGCATCGGCATAAGACTGGCGCTGCAGAGAGGGCACTGGGCAGATTCCATAAATCTAATTTACACTTGTTAAAATTTTGAAATCTTAAAATAACGCAAATTTGTGAACGTTATCCATTTGAATTGGCCACGACTCGATTTAGCGTTAGGTTAAGATCAGGCTGGAGCAATTTCTATTTTTGTTGGCCACACGATTTTCTGTCAACGCAATGCTGGCTGCAATCGTATGCTGAGTGAAATATATTTCAGTACTGCCTAAACTCCAATCAAATAAATAATAAAATTAACAAATTATACATATTATATTGAACTTTAAAACTTTTATTTACGTCCAAAATTCCTTTTCAGAATAATCCACTGGTCTCAATATAAGTATATCCTCTAACAGATGTAATATTCCAAATTTGTCCAAATCCTTATCACAAAGAGTTATTTTAATATTCTTTAGGAACTCGCTAATCTTTGTAGGCTGTATATTTATAGTGGATTGGTCAAAATATTGAGAAAAAGTATTATCTGGTCGTTTTTGCTTAAACATTCCATTTTACGGATAAATTTGGATTTTTTAATTTTCCTCTTTCCTTTTAAAACATTTTAAAACCGTTTATAACAAAACAATGTGAACGACAAGAGGCGCTAAAAAGCAATTTTATGTTTAGGCTGCTATATTTATAACCTATTAATTTGAGAAATTTTATGGCTTTAGTCTAACCTAACTTTTATTCAGCAGGCGTTGAGCATATAATAAGCGTATTAGTCAATACACGGTTTCTACATATGAAGGCTGTACATGCAGCGGGAATAAGCTGGAAAAACATTGCATTCATTGAATCAGATAGTCATATACATGTAGACCTATGTGTATAATTTCATTTTTAATGTATTGTAAAAGAGATACAAAATATTTATTTCCTTGTGCACGTTCTGGTCAAAAATAGCTTAGTCAGCTGATCGCACTGATCGAGCATGAAGAGTCACGTGGCGCATTCGCCAGGTTTATCTTATCGGCAGCTTGTGCTGTCACGTGATCCCAATGTGAAAACAATTAGATAAGAGGACGTAGGAGATAAACGTCTTGTCGTAAAGGTACGCGTCCTGGCAGTTCGCACCCAGCTTTCAAAGTTCTCCATTTTGCTCTTATCAAAGTGATAATTTCGCTTTGGAGATCTTAAAACTTTTTCGTTGTCATCTTTGAGTGTTTTAACGGCTCGTCACTTTGCCGAGCCAGCAATCTGAGAAATTGCCCTCATGCCCACACGGGTGAAATCTACTCGTCTTGAAAAGAGGTAACCAAGGCAACAGTTCTACCGCCTATATTTTAAGAGCCCGCTACGATATTCTGCTAAGACATTCCATTTTATTTGGAATGTTTCTACACTGAAGCGTTTCTGTTTTCACTGCTTGATAAGACACAAAACCCACATGCTGACTAAAGCTCATTTATGCCTGACCAGTGACTTCAGGGAAATCTAAAACAGTGTTTATACATCTGCATATTATACAGGTCCTGTTATTGCATGGCCTTGTCCGTCCATCCGTCCGCCCGTTCATTCGCTGTAAAGGTTTCTTTATGTAATTACAGCACAGAGATGAAAACCAGGGCAGCAGCGACAGTGTGATAGCTGGCAAGTGGTAACGCGTAACTGGTGAAATACAGCCTCTTGTCAGTTTACCTGAGTCAAGGTTTTATTCTGACAACTCATGTAAATGCATAAACAGTAGCATTCTACAAGTCCCCTAAGCACCATGGCTGAAGCACAAATGGGTAAAAAAAATGCAGTGATGTAAACTGCACTTTATTAGACGTCACTGCATCACTTAGAATTGCTTGTATCACTTAGAATTGCTTAAAATGCTGTTGTCATCACATTTAGCATACAGTCACAGTCATGCCTTTCTATTTTAAATGACTTTGTTCATTTGGATCGTAACTAGCATTTATCCTCGTAATTTATTTTTGACAGTTCTATTAATTTGTTAAAACCATAGGCCTTCTTTGGTTGTTGTAGCCTGTGGTACTATATGGACTGAAGTAAATAGTCGAAACAATAACCCAACAACGCATTCACTGAAAATGTCAAACACCCTTCATCTATACATCAGTGTACTGTCAGGAAATGCCAAACTACATCGTCCGGCATTAAACGCAAATGATTAACTGTTGCATATCTCTGCAGTCACAGACAATACATTTTCAATAGAAAGCCATTTCACTTAGTTTATTTCATTACATAAGTCTCCAAAACACAGGGAAAAGTTTTGTTTGTGATCCGCGTTGTTATTTTGTAGTCCTGACATAAAGGTTTATCTTGTTGCGTTTTGCATAACTTTTATATTTTTTTTGGCGGAAAAAAATTGAAATAAATTATAGCACCGTGAAGTCAAGAATTCTTGGATTATGTCTTGTACATAGGGATAACAGAGGCTTTATAAAGTTTTAATGTTCGAGGTGTATAGCTATCTGAGGCAAAACATTGTTAAATATAATATTGAGTCAGGTAAATTATGAAAAACGATGTATGATACATAATCCGTTCAAGAAGAATGCAAATGACAAATAAACAAGTATGTAACATGATCTGAGTGTGTGGCTATTACATTGATGGCAATGTCATACATTTGAAATCTGTGTGGGTGTGGAGTGTAAATGGTGACTGGAGAGAAAGGGCCAGGAATTTGAACTCAAGTAGCATTCAAAGAACTCATTGTTAAACAAGTATTTGGTCACGCTGTCTTCAGTTTTTCATATATTTAACCATGCGTAAAAAATGGGAAGTGTAATTTAGGGTGTTGTGGTTAAAATACGTGTTATTAACTTATAAACTTGTACTTTGTAATCGGGCCAAATAACAAACTAATACATGCTTTTATGCCAACTGCAATTGGCCATTAAAACATGAAACAAAGAATGATACCAAATCACAAATAACAAAGTATGAAAGAAAAGGTTTCCAGTTAAAATCAAGTTTGAACATTGAAGTGGGAAGCAAGGAATCTAAGGTAGATTCCACAGGTTATATTACAAAATAGATCTATTAGTATTTCTGGGTCTTAGAAATCAGCATTTGGACAACTTCATCAATGCTATCTTAAGACAAGTGTGTCAACATTTCAAATGTACGTATGAAAGTTAAGAATAGTGATCAGGTTTTACATTTTTGTCTTAAGTCAGAAATCGCTTTGTGGAACCTGCTCTTGGACCGGAGATCTTCGCGAGTCCTATTTTGTGGCAGCTTCATTAAATCTTCATGATTAATGGCCTTCATCACCTTTCCCCCATCCCCACCCCACTTTCACTTTTCTCCACCCGTCTGTGTCTGGTTTACTACCCAAGCTGACTGGTTTATCTTCGTGCATATTAAGTGCCCTTTTAATACAAACAAGTGTAAAACAAACTATGCTAATTTGTTCAGGGTGGGAACCCTTCCAGACGGCCGTAGAGTAGACCGCGATCACGTGACTCGTCATTCTGGCGTTTGTCGTCTGCTCCCCTCAGTTATCTGGGCCGTATATCTCTGCACAAGATACTTTCGGGTGAGAAATTATTTCGCATGGACCTAGCGTCCGAGTAAACCTTTCCGAACATAAGGATTCAATTAGACGGTCATCAATTGAGAAATTATGGCGGTGTGTGTGTAAGTCACTTTATCAGGGGCCTCCCTAGAGGTACACCTCCCCCTGACCGCCCTGCGCCTCCACCCCTGCCGGTTTTACCCTGCCTCCGGAATCTCTGAAACCCTCTGACCACTTACCACGCTTCGGTGGCAACGGGGAGTGGGACAAGAGGCCATACCATCTTTCGTCACTTCACACAATCTCAAGTCGTTAAAAGCTCATTGGGCAAAATTAGTCCTTATTTCTCAGCCCCACATGACGCCGTGTAGAAGACCATTCATTCGCCTACACAAATTGAATATTCCAGTTATAGCTCATATATGAGTGTCTCCAATATACGTGTGATAGTAAGAAAAATTTATCCCTATAAATAAATAAATAAATAATGGATAAAATGTGTAAAAGAAATCAACGATTCTCCACGTGAATTCCAAATGTTACTGAAAATCTGAAGCACGATATAATATACATGTATTTTCTGTAACAGGTTGTCTTATGTTATGGTAAACAGAAGTGTTTATGCTTTTCTAAGAATAATGTAAAACATTTATATACCAATACAGTAATTCGATCAGAATTACATAATTTATATACAGCCGTCCTTAAAAGGCAAGACACATAAAGTTTCATGAAAAAAAAAAATCAAAAACGCCGGACTGTTAATACAGGCACACAAACCTCTTCAAGGCGTCTTATTGCTTTTGTGTGTGGGGGGTGGGGGGGGTGGAGGGGGGGAGGCAGAAACAGTAATATGTATTTAACTTTGAATACATAAACAAAACTAATTTTATCAGCAACCGGGCTGGTAGTATATCATACGTATAAACCTATATTACTAAGCATTTTCTCATACGGTAATTTTAAAGCTAAGCATCCATGGGATATTTAATTGTTTTACTTTTGAACATTTACATAAATTCTTCAGCTTTTCACTTGTCTAGCCAAGTAATTTGAGATACACAATGTAAAGTTATTTTGAACTTTTGAAGCTTTTGAAATTTAAATAACTCTGGATGAAAACACTTTTAGTTCTCAAGCATATAGGCTATATTACGTAATGCATAGGTGAATCTACTTTCGCTCAAAATGAGATAACAGGGTATTTCCGAGGTAGAACTATTTCATCGGAGATAAAATAGGCCTACTGTATCATGGGACATGTCATCAATGTTATGTAAGTATGTTTGATCACATTTTTATGGAAAAAATTGGCGTCTGAAAAAAGTTTTAAGAATCAATTTTACAAAAAACGAACGATGGAGAAAATCAAAGAGCTGAACGTTTGTAGACGTGAGAATTCCTCTTGGAAAGAGGTGCCATTTGTGCTTCTATTTAAGCTTGAAATTAGAACTTTTTTCGAATTAATTAATATGGGTACTAATTAATATGACTTACAACATTTTCTTATATTTCCTCTTGCCAATGATCTCTATTTTTAACCAGCGGGCGAGATATGGATGCATTTAGTTTCACCTTGATATGTTTAAATACCTTTTTCCTGACAGCAATTTTCTTTTTCTGATCTCTTTAATAAACAATACCAAAATTGTACTAGTTAATGCGATGAAGCCCTTATGGTTTTTAATCGCGCCAAAAATAAAAATAAAAACTTAATTTAGATTGCATGTTTACGTAGATAGAAAGATTATATTTTTGGTGAAATAAATTAAATGAAAAAATGTAGTGTCATAATGCATTCTGCTCGTCTTAGAGGTGTTAACTGTTCATTGACAGACACTCTTCACAAGGAATGCCGTCTAGACAAACTCAAGGTTATCAGACGTGATTATTTCCTCATCACCGTCGCCACTGTTTATTTCCTGACAGTCAGGAGCCGACATTTAAGATCCTTAATGAAGCGGAAGAGACTTCATCATTCACTCGACATTTCCAGAGGACAGTTCATGCCGGCGCACGACAAGCACGCGGGCCGTGTCATGCCTACGCGCCACGACGTCGTGACGGAACCTTCTCATGTGTATATGCGGAGGGAATCTTCCACAAATAGGGTCGAAATGTTCTATTCTTGTTGACGTGGACACTAACATTTTACATATCCATGTTCTTCACTATGACTAATACACTAAAAGCTAATTCTTTATATTTATGTATTTATTTTGGTGTTTTACGCCGCACTCAAGAATATTTTACTTATACGACGGCGGCCGTCGTGGGAGGAAACCAGGCAGAGCCCGGGAGAAACTCACGACCATTCGCATGTTGCTGCAAGACCTTCCCACGAACGGCCAGAGTCTTTAGATTGGCAGAGTAGGCTACTATGTTTTATGATTGATGACAGGTTAGATTACATTATTGTTACAGTCAATATTATGTTCTGTTATTCCAACAGAATATTCTTTTGGTGTAACGGGATATCCTTAGTTGTCCACAACGTAAAATTACAGGTGTGTTGCAGTAATATAATCCATTCAACATCGTCAATCAGAAAAATGTAATATTATCTAACATTATTATAATAACACGATTCTGCATTTAATCCTGACAAAAACGGTGTGGAATGAAAACTGATCATAAATTTTTTCAAGAAGATTTAAACGTTTCTGTTTCTTTCAGAGAAAGCCGTAAAATTAGTGATATTATATTAATACTGAGCAGTTAAGAATTGCTTTCTCCTGTACCAGCTATATATCAACCAGTGGTAGAACAGTGGAAGTTGAGAAAAAGAAACAAATGTTTGAAAATTAATTTGGTTAATTCTGAATTATATGACGGCCGTCGTGTTTGCGGAGAAATATGGGTTACCCGTGCATGCTGTAAAACATCACACTTAGCCAAGTAGCTGATAGATCCCCTGTCTCAAATCCACAGCCCTTGATCTCATTGGACCAAACATTATTGTTTTGTTACAAAGTTAGTACGAAACACTATGGTCTACGCCTCGAATGCAGTTCAATGGCTACTTGTCATTTCAATATCATACCATTCAGTTTCAAAGGAGATAAATAATGTAAAAAGACTTACAGCATATATAGAGCAAAAAGTTGACAAATGATGATCACAAGCAAGGGGGGAAATACGGCCTCTTATCAGTTTTCCTCAGTTGGGGTTTTATTCTATCTGTTCATGTAAATGCTTAAAAGAAATGCACATTGAAATTGAAAAACAAGTGTGAATATTCATGTATTTAATTTTCGCTATATATACGTCCAATTCGACTAATTTCTATATATTGAGCCGGAGTCCATATATATAGTTGATGTACTCAGTAAACGGTTGCAATGGCTATAATATTGCGGAGGTTGCAGTAAGCAACAATGACTAATCCGAAAATTCCTTCTGAGATTGCCAAAAATGTAGACGTACATAATGAAATTTTGTGAAATCCAGCACAAACAGCGTTATATATACATATGGTTAAGTCAGATTTAGTCCTATCCGTATTTAATGGATGCTTCATGTAATTAATAATGGCACATTGGCAGTGTTTCGTGACGACATCGTGTCAGAGAATTAGGAAACATTTATATGTGTTTAGTTTACGTATTCGGAGTATTTATTTATCTAACTGGAGTTTTACGTCGTACTCAAGAAAACTTCATTTATACGACGTCCTCCAGCATTATGGTGGTAGAAAACAGGACAGAGCCCGGGAGAAACCCACGACCATCCGCAGGTTCCTGTCAGATCGTCCCACTTACGACGGGAGAGGTATTGAGAGTATATCAAACCCTTATACATGATAGGATTCTATATGGGAAACATTTATGGTGTACGTAATCGGTCCTTAGTAAATACCACGATGTTTATATCTGCCATTAAACATTGAATGCGACTTGCTGAGTTTGTGAGAAACCCTCTTCGTGTCGTCGTGTATATATTCAAGGGAAAGCGCTAGCTTGTAACTCTTGTTCTAAGATAAAATTCGCTCGGGTATAAAAACCATGACGACTCTGACTCTCATGAAGGGGTCACAAACAGGTAATTTTCAAACACCTATATCCAGATAACTCTATCTTGAATCAACAACCGCTAAGATGGCGTCAAATGGAGATAAAAGGTTTCTACTTCCGGTTGGTTGACATCCATTACGGATCGTCTGCTCAGTAAGTATTCCGTGTTTATTTGACATCTCCGCTGTGGCCGGGTATTTTGAAAGATGGCGTGTTTAAGCAGTGATAAAATAAACCCAAGTTCCCAACTCAGACGTCTCCCCCGGAGGTTTTATGTAAAATAGTTTACGACCGGTTGTCATGGATATTAACAAACGCACGCAGGATCCGAAGATGTATGCTTTCTCGTCAAACGCTCGCCCATTAACTTTAAAGGTTGTTGGACAGAAAATCGGTTAGTATCTGGGATGGAATTACCTTCATGTTCTCATGACTGTTTGAAAAACCCAGACTTGTTAAGAAAAATATCAGACAATGTATATAGAATGTGTGATATACATTAGTGTAAATTAGGAGAGCAATCTGAAGCGACAATATTCTAAATCATGAATCACATATTCGTGATCTGGTAGTTGTAGTTCTCACCATTATACAGATGGACGGGGCCTACTTGGCCGCAGTGTTTAGCACAACAGCGCGGCACAATGACCCAGGAGTCTCCCACCAATGCGGTCGATGTGAGTTCAAGTCCAGCTCATACTGGCTTCCTCTCCGGCCGTACGTGAGAAGGTCTTTCAAGCAACCTGCGGATGGTCGTGGGTTTTCGCCCGGGCTCTGCCCGGTTTCGTCTCACCATAATGCTGGCCCGCCGTCGTAAAGAGAAATATTCTTCAGTACGGCGAAAAACACCAATCAAATAATTAAATAAATAAATAAAATATACAGGTGGCATGTAAGGTTTTGTAAAGTATTTCGTACATGCAAATCACGAAGCGAACCCAAGGCCAGAGACTTATGACAAAACTTCAGTTATTGAAGTTGATGTGTTCCTTTCTGCTATTTTAGCTGAAATTTGTTTTACAATAACTTAATCAGAATTCACATTGTCGTAGGAAATAACAAATCTAAAAAAAAAGATCTATTTGAATGTTTAACTAAATATAGGCGTCATGTCCGACATTCGTATAAAGTCTAAGTTTCGGGTCCCGGTCTGTGTGCATTTTTTTCATGTTTTGTTTGTAAAATGCCACGTCAGCACAGCGTCTTATGATAGTCCAGACCAGGGAAATTTTAGATTTTAGACTTTAGCACCGCTGAAGTTTTTTGGGAAGGAATAGTTTAGACGAATGAATGAAATCAGTGTCCATATCGTGTACCATGCTAGTATTGTATATAAATTGTGGATAATGAAAGTATGGGTCTCATTTGAGCTTTGATTGCAACTGTTTATACAGCTAACGTGGTCAACTAATTCAACACGATGACGATACGGCCTCTATCCCTGGGAACAAGGGGGGAACATTACATGCACTCTAAGGATTCCTTCGTACGACGTTAAGCACTCACTCACTCTTTCCCTGGGATTAGGGGAATTAGAAACAATTATGAAGCAGAGTGCCTGAGATTTTAAGTGCCCGGTAAAGAATGTTGTGTTTGAGCATTTAATATTAAATTAAATCATATGTACTTCTAAATTAGCGATTTATTCGACTTATCTCGACATTTATCGGCCGGTAATGTACAAGATTTAAGGCTACGCTAAAGTTTGCTGAGATATGTGGACAAAAGAGCGTGTTGCTTAGATACGATAGACATGTGAACAAAAAAAGGCGTGTCTGTGCAAAGTGATGACCCATTCTGGTTTGATGTTACGTAATAAATACTACTTAAGAAAGTTTTTATTTGGTGTCCTGTGAAGACGTGTGCAAGCTATATGGTTGAACATCGCTATTGTTTATTTAGATTCACCATAAAGAAGATTACAGCGTTCAGATACCGTCATTTCTATCTGTGTTTGTGTGTTTTATTTCTTATAAGTGGGTATACATGCAACCTGAACAAGACTGGTTCACACTTCAGTATTCAACGCAAAGCTATAAGTATCATTGTATATACAATGTTGTTTTAATCGCGATAAACCTAAAAAGGAAAGTCAAGTTTTATCGACTTGGTACGGGGTAGGGGCGCCGTTTGGAGACTGGGGCGCGGTCTACCTTAGGTATTCCCCCTCGGTGAAGTGTTTATAATTGCCGAGCTAAGCATCAGCAACGGCTCGCCATTTGTCTCCCTGTGTCAGAGGTAGACGTCGAGTTTTAGACCAACGTCAATTACCTCTGGAATCTCCGAAGTCGCCAGCGTCATGTCGCGAGGGGCGAATTATAGCACATAAATGTGTCGGCTCCGGGGGCCGTTGTGGCATCGGCTCGGCGGGAGGCGCGGGATGATCCCGTCCGCTTTCCCGTCCGTCGGAGATGGGCTTCGTTATCGGGCGTGTGTTGATGTTACATTGCTATTCATCAAATTTATCACTGAGATGTAACTGGTACCTCGACAAGAAAGCTAGAGATTACTTACAGTATAGAGGCAGTCCGCTCAGCGAAGGATCCTATCTCCAAAGGACTCTGATACTAATGACCCGTATCCCGTCCCCACGGGGGATGTCCAGTCGGCTTATAGCCACCATGTGTAGTTATATAGGAATAGTGGTGAAGTGGGGGTTGAGGGACAAGACGTAAACATTTTAGCGAGAAAATGGCACCCACATTAGATGAATGTTTATCGCTGGATGAGATCAGAAGAGTTGTAAGAACTATTCTCCATAAATAATCTTACTTAAATAGTTGTCTTAAAATAACGTTGCCGATTAACTTCTCATTTCTTAATTCCGGGCTATTTTGGGGAAACTTTGTAACGAACACGGAATTAACTCTAGACCAGTGACATCTAATAAATTGTAACTATCACCAAAAGCATTTTTTTAACCTAATTTTACTCCAACCATGATGCCAGGGGCATGTTCGTTGCTACTTTTTAAGAATTTACATGAACAGTTGGAATAAAATCCTTACTGATGTAAATTGGCAAGAGGCTGGTATTGCTCCTTAAGATATGGTCTTTTACTTTAGGGGAAATTATGGCAAATACCACCCTCCCCCTCCAATTCCTTCTTATCCGCAAGTTGCTGGCAGACCTTGCCATGTTCGTCATGGGTTTGCCCCACCATAATGCTGGCCCTCGTATACGTGAGATATTCTTGAGTACGGCGTAAAGCGCCAATCAAATAAAGAAATCAAATAAATCGAACATGAGAAAGAATTTTTGGGAAGTTATCTTATATGATGATCTGAACTCTCATATCCGAAGATATTCAAAACATATGGTGCTGGGTGCAATATAAGGTAGCAGCCAAGAAAAGTTTTAGTTGTTCCCCAACACAAGGATTGCTACTGGTCACCTTATGAATACCCATTCAATTCATCGCAACAGGAAATATGTGAAAAACACATCTAAACATGTATAAACCAATCAGAATAATACATGTATATAGAGAATTGTAACTCATGAAATAAGTCACTATCTTGAATAGGTGAATTTATTTATTTGACTGATGTTTTTACCAATATTTCACTTATACGGCGGCGGCCAGCGGTTTGGTGGGCTTAGATGATTAGTTCCAGTATTCAATGGCGCCCCCTGCAGAGGTAAAGAAGTGAAATATTCTTGAAGTCGACGTAAAACACCATTCAAAAGAAGTAAAAAAAATCAATGACGCCATACATCAGAGAAGTCAGATATTTGGAATACAAGGGAACCTGTGCAGAGCCTTCGTCGAATCAAAGGTCATTTCCAAGAAACCCTCAGAGGACAACACAGTGGAACCGAGATTCAGATGAAGTCAAATAAGGCATTTAATATAGAAGGCCACGGCATATATATATATATATATATATATATATATATATATATATATATATATATATATATATATATATATATATATATATATATATATATATATATAGAGAGAGAGAGAGAGAGAGAGAGAGAGAGAGAGAGAGAGAGAGAGAGAGAGAGAGAGAGAGAGAGTGAACTAGTTGGCAACAGTATTTACCGGTGAATTTCGATCAATTAAATTTATTTAATTATTTATTTATTTAATTGGTGTTTTACTCCATCTTAAAAATATTTCACTTATGCAACGGCGGTCATGATAACAGAAGCCATGATAGCATTTTAATTGACGTTACTGGTCTAGAATTACTTAGAATTACTCTAATCTGAAACATATACGTGTATGGCATATAGATACAGAAAACCAAGAGAAATAAGACCGTCGCAAAGGTATGAATTTAACAAAACTTAGACGTTGTATTTGTATGTGTAACCGTTTTATCGGGTTTGTGCTATTCGTTTTTATCCTTCAAAGTACACTTTTCAATCATCAACTTAAGTTTATATTTTATTTTCCCCTGTAAAAACTTGACTGTATGTATCGTTTTCTTACGAAGAGTTACGAATCACCTTTTATATATAAAAATATATGTATGCATATATATATATATATATATATATATATATATATATATATATATATATATATATATATATATATATATATATATATATATATATTTCTTGTAGCATAGACTCTGGCTGTTTTGAACCCGATGACGTATTGTCCTGGCAGGACACCATGGCGCCGTATTTCGGTCGGCGGTTCATGACACTATCACCTCAAATGTCGTTAACCACAATCATGGTGATTTTACGGCTGTTTTACGACATTGTGTACACTCGTTAAGTTAACACCATCCCAGCCCCCCATGATGGCAGATTGACAGTTCGCATAGTGTCATAAACAAGGCAGGTCATTCTGGTCCGTTGTGTTGTCTTGTTATAAGACTTACATGCATAAAAAATGAAAAAAAAAATAAAAAAATAAATAAATAAATAAATAATAAAAACGACCAACAAACAATTTAGAAACTTATGAACAAAAAAGAAGACCAATATGTAATTTACAAACTCCCTGAAATGACAACAAACAAAAACCAAAACAAAACAAAACAAAAAAAATTAAAATAACGAAAACAATTACTACTTTGGAATTTTAACAAATACGAAACATGCATCAAAAATTCCGCGATTGTCGTGTGGTCCGGATGTAGTCGCCAGGCAGAACTAAAGCTATTCGTCATATAATATGTACACTAAATCATTCAAAAAGAGACAAGAAAGAACCATTTTATTTCGTACTCAGAATAACCACTTTTAACAGCATCATATTCTTGGTAATTTGCTTACAACTGTTTCAAAATGCAAGGCTCTCTCCTCAGATTGAGGTGTATATAACATAAACATTTATATCGATTAACATTGAAAAAAATGCCCAATATGTTGTATAAAAATATGAATCTGTTACCAAAAATTTCTACATTTGTTTTCCTGGAAGAATTACTGTCTGCGATCAGGAAATAAATGTTCCAAGTTTGTAATATCTCTCGAAGCTAGCGTCCGTGTATGCTCTACATTATACAACATGATAAAACATTCCATAAATGACTTTTGGAATAGTGAATGAAACATAATCGCTTATATTTATTAGGTACCGGTTTATACTCATAGGTATTCATCAAAAGATTACCCATCATTATACAAACTTCTGTAAATGATTAAATGTTGACATATTTGGAAGAAAAGGTATTTTAGTCCACCGTTGGTCAGTTTTATGAGTGGATAAATCCCGGGTGCTCTGCTCGGCAAACCAAAGACATTTGGTAAGTTTCTGAATAATTTCATTTCCACATGTGACGTACAGATATGCCACTTGATCATGATTGCACGGAAGAAGTGGTCTTTAACGAACGTTTGACCTCGCAAACGACTACACATGTATGACTCAACACCTAAACCATTCGTGCCTGTCCCGCTCCAAAGGACAGTTTCAAGTTTTGGTCGAAAGATTACCTCTTTGACTGACTATTTAATTGCGC
Organism: Liolophura sinensis; assembly: GCF_032854445.1. Taxonomy (NCBI): domain Eukaryota; kingdom Metazoa; phylum Mollusca; class Polyplacophora; order Chitonida; family Chitonidae; genus Liolophura; species Liolophura sinensis. Next base: position 14,705,690 of record NC_088297.1, read on the forward strand.
ATGACATATCAGCAAGTCAGGTCTATAATTTGTTGGAATCACTGAAACATAAATTTGTCAGAATAAAAAATGCTTAAAATTGAGTGTTTTACTATCTGCCAGATATATGGATGTTCTTTTCATCTAAATTAGTAGATATTACTTTAATGTAGTGGGTGAATTTAGAACATGACGCTGTGAGTTATGTTTAGTTAAAATGATCCTGGCCAATATGCCGCTTTCAGAATTCGCCTGGAGACGGTTGGGTAAAACATAAAACCTTCACTTGATTCTGAAACACAGACCAGACACCATAAAAGTCGGAAAAGGTTTTTCAAAAAACGAAATCGGATCGATAAACATATCGAGAAAAGTTTTAAAGTGACACTGAGTCTAATTAATAGTAAACACTTCTTAACAAGACGTCCCAAAGTTCTGAGGTGGGAGTTTTTGACTCGATTTCTTTTTTACTCCAATAAGCTTATCATTGATAAAGTCGTTTAACCCCTCCATGATAACGGGCCCTTCGCTCTGCCGTAAAGCGGCTCGGGTTCAGGCCGTGTCAGACAGAGGCCCTGAGCTGTCGCCTTGTGTTTTAACACGAACAAAGTGAGCCCTGCCTCTTTACCTCATTCCCAAAAACCCAGATGGATTCCAGGTTCTACCTCAATCCCAGCCGATCAAGTGAACAAGTGATCAAAATATGTGTCATTTTATTATAAAAGACTGTAACATAGAGAGTAGAACCAAAGGAGTGAAAAAAACATGACAGTTGGCAAATAGTCACCTCTATTACCGGTGAAATCCGGCTTCTTGTCAATTTACCGCCGTCAGGGTTTTATTTGCACATCTCATGAACATTCTTACCATTTAACCATCATTTAAGTAGTACCAACCAACCAATGTTGTTTTGTGTATTTTTTTATTGTCTTTTCAAAGCACTTTTCAGAAACCCTTTAATTCTACAGAATATAACATGGTTTATATTTTTGCTATAGTTATTGAGAATTGTGTTAATCTGATGTGAATGAAATCTGTCACTGTCCAGTTAAAAGAAAATACAGTTTTATGCATCACGATCAACTGAATTTGTGTGATCAAAAACAAAGTCTGCTTGTTTGTTTAAGAAGATGGACCGGCGTTTTCATGAGTGCAACACGTGTCTTCCTGGGGAAAAAAAGGGAAGTTTTCATGGCTAAAACGGGGTTTTCATGGTTGAAGCGGGGATGAAAAGCCTCTTGTTCGTATCTAACGATCCTAAAGATATGGAGATTTTTTTTATATAATACATCTGAAATACACGATTTCATGTCCCGCTATGTTACAATAAACGTGCATTGCGTTGTTGACAAAGGGCACCCACAGTTTGAGCTCGACAGCACTGCGCATGTTTGGTGGATGTCTCCCGTCAAACACACACTGTTTACTAAACTAAACTAGTATTATTCTCAAGAAACGATGGATATTAATTAACAAAAATTTATTATTGAATGGTCATTTCTTGTACGTTGGGACGAAGAAAGTGGGACCGTGGCACCTGAAAGACTATATTGGCCTTGTTTATACTTTGAAGAAAAACAAGCTTGTAAGGAAACCACTTCACTCTCTTATGACTGACTAAACCGAAGTGGGATTCGAACTCGCGACCCCATTGTGCAAAAACTATATACATACAGCGTGAGCGCATGATATGTCCCTCGGCCACTGAGAACACATCTAAAGTCAACATGGAACAGGCTTCTCGAGCATTATGCAAATACGGTACTTGTTGCTAATATTCATGTCTGACCCAAGGGCAAACACACGGTTCAATCAAGACCACATGTCAGAACTAGTAAGTGTATACATACGAAAACGGATCACTGTGCCATTAAACAGTTACTTTACCTTTACGATGTTCTCGCTGACTCCCTGGAGGAATTCTAAATGATGTAAAACTCAGTTAATGACGTGTTACCTGTCAGTCACAGGTCACTTATCACCTGTATTGCTTAAGCGGTAAGATAAAGGCGCCTTTGATCTCTGAGGTAAGATATAAGTCAAATGTTACACGAGTCGAGAACAGTACATTGGTGTTACTGGGCGAGCCAAGTTGACAAGAAACATTAAGTGAATGAAAGATTTATGGATAATGGATAATTTGGATAATTGGATACTTTATATGGATATCTTGCTTTATGTTTGAAATTATATGATCCACTGACGTTTTGAAATGGTTAAGACAAATAGTAATACACGTATATTACTATTCAGCGTAGACGTAGAATTCAGCATAGAGAATATAACCATGTAAAAGACTACAGCATGGGAGTAAAAACAAAGCAGAGGCCACAGTATGATAGTCGGCAAATGATTACACGTAACTGGTGAAATCCGGTCTCTTGTCATTTTACCTCAGTTGGGGTTTTATTTTATGTATATGTGTTTGTGTGTATGTGTGTGTGGTGGGGGGGGGGGGGTCTGCGTGGTACTTAATAATTGTTGGGACATATTACGACGAAAGGTCATTAGGTTTGTGCACATATATTTTGTCTTCTCGTGGCAGGGCGAGTCCATGCCATCACGACGAATGTAGGACATCCCCCCTCCACCCCACCCCCCAGACATTTTTCCTATGGATATTTAACCCTCCTGGACATTTTCCCCTCCCCATATATGATTAAAATTTTCTGTGGTCCGTCCTCCATTATCCATAGTCAAGGATGGATCTTAATTATTAAAACATTTACAACGTTTACTAACTGGAGAGTTTTGGCAAACTTGCAGCAGCTTTTTTCATGAGTGGCTTTCAATTCAATTGAATCAACACTTTGTAAGAGAATCAGTCAGTACAACGGAAGCCTTATATGGGAAAAGGACGGTAAACTAAAAGAACGGAAAGCTTATTCATGATAAATAGATGTTTTATTATTTGCAACAACAAGTAATGCAAATAAAATTACTGTGGCCAGTGTACCTGACTTTTGGGTTAATCCGTTGACAGAGAACTGATTAGCACAGTAAGTGTAAGGATTAATGACTTGTCACAGATTACTCCAAATTCTGGAGAAGACAGGTCTATTCATTAAGCTTTAATCATAATACTGATTTGTTTCTTCTGTCCATTGTACTATTCTAACTTGTTTCTTCACTGCAGTGTCATTGCATGGTTTTATATACCATAGACATGCATATCTTCCTTTGATATGAGGACACCCAGCATTATTATGGGAAGTTCCACTATGATTATCAATATAATATCTTCACCTTATAAAGACAACTAATTGCATTTCGAGAATATATAAAAAGAGGCCTTAAAATCTCCACCATATGAAGACAAATAAAAGAATTTTGAGATTATGTTTAAAAACCCCTGGGCTATTCAGTACAAGACACCTCACTTAGAAGATCATATTAATATTTCCCACTGATCATATATACATGTAGATATATAAGGAGGGGAAAATGTCCAGGAGGGGAAAATGTCCAGAGGGGAAATGTCGGGGGTGGGGGTCTGGAGGGGAAAATGTCCGGGAGGCGGGTGGGGGGGGTGGATGTCCGTACCCCACTCAATCACATTATACTGACACCGGGCCTACCAGTCCTCTTTCTTTGCTCTAACCTCTCAGTGCTGAGCGCCAAGCAAGACAAGAAGTACAATTTTGGAAGTCCAAAGCATCAGATAAATTATATGAATTTATGTATAAATATATTTATTTATTTACTTCTTTGAGTTTGCAATTTCCGGTGCATGTGTCTTTGGGGTTCATCACCTATATTTAGTCTACTCTCCATGGAGTACGTCTTTAATTATATTGTATAAATTTTACCTGGCTTAATCTGAGTGAATTTCATGGATGAATATGACTTTCTGTCTTTTATTTCCACGAACGCTTTGTACACGAAGCATGCCAATATATTTATTTGTTTATTTATTTCACTGGTGTGCAAGGAAACACTAAAGATTATTTTTGATGGGTGGAAGAAAGCGGCGTACATAGGAGTAGTAAAGCCACGACGCTCGCCAGGTAGCATATGTAAATTAAATTAAATCAATTCCAGTTTGCGCTCCATTATTAAGATAATATGTATGGCTTATTTAGGGTTGTTTTTTTTTTGCGACATAAAACCCATGTGCCTATTATGTGATTGTTTATTAAATGTGATGGAAACACATGCAGCATTTTGAGCAATAAAATACTTCGCTGCACCTCTTGTCGTATAATTTCTGCTTAAGAAATTGTGCTAGGTAGAGTTGCTACTATTTAAGCATTTACATGAACAGTTTGAATAAGTAGCGAGAGCAGAGACTGACTTGCAGATCGGATTTCGATATGACTAAACAGGCCGTGTTAAATACGTAGAGATGTAGAATCTTGTCGAGTTAGTGTTAAACAAGCTGGGGCGGATAGCGGGTCCTTGTAGTACTCCAGCGCGCGGGAGAAATTCTATCGTTCTGCTTGGCCGTAAATTATGTTCTTTCTGGAGACTCCATGGCGCCAGGAAATCGAAGGGAACGAATATCTATCCTCCATATTTTTTAACACATAAAGATTTTTCGAATAGCTCGGTCTAGCATGTCACCTTCGGTAGGGTGTGCCTTCGATGAAACATACTCCATCTGTCCCCGGCTAATTGACTGCCTTCTCCCTCAGACAATGAGCTTTTTCACCCCGTGTCGACCGTCGACGGACCCCCGTAAGAACCCGAATCTCCAGGACAGAGGTGCCAGCACGAAGGGCATCCACCCCAATCAAGTCACCTTAAAACCCGAGCGCAGTAAATCGCGTTCAAAGTTAAATACACCATCAGATACTGGAGCTTACATTCTAAAAACACTCCTCTTACCGTATGCCTATATAAACCCGCATGCAGTGCAACCTAAACCTGTGGTGATACGCTAATTATCATGCCCTGTTATTTAACCCGCCATTATATAACTTCACGTGGCTCCATGGAAGCAGAGGCCGAGGACAGAGAAAATTACACAAACTGACTGATACCTTGGAATTTCCAAGTCATCCAGTAGGGTCCTTTTTTGTTCCAATAGGGTCCTTTTTTATTCCAACAGGGGCATAGAGAAGCCCGCTTGGACAAAAACATTCCACTGAATATGTCAACAAGATTTGTAATCCAAAATTGCAATGTCATGTGAAATAATATATTTAACAAAGAGAAAAGGAAATTAGGAATTCCTTCAATATGTGTAGTCAATGGGGTTTTATTGAGGTAAATAATGATATCGTTCAATTTGGAATAACATGCAAAGGCTCGGGTTTATCATTAAAAATAGACTTTACTCAAAATTTTAAATGAAGCTCTTTTCTTTTTGAAGCTGTTAGCATCGGTCACCATGTTTTCATCTGTGTCTGATACTATCCTATTTCTCAAAAGTATCTAGGAAAAAGTTACTTTGTACAACATTTTTCTGCAATTCAATTCGCTTAATCACCAAATTATTGATATATTTGATTAAAATTTGCGGATGGTCGTGGGTTTCCCCCGGGCTCTGCTCGGTTTCCTCCCACTTTATTGCTGGCCGCCGTCGTGTGAGTGAAATATTTTTGAGTACAGCGTAAAACACCAGTCAAGTAAATAAATAAAATATTTGATTAAAACTCTGTTTTTTTAAATTATCTCAGTTTAGTCCAATCTCTAGCCTATAGAGATGTTGGCGGGGGAAAAAATCTTTGTTGCAAGAAATGTTTTTTTTTTCTCGGCATTTCCCATCCAAAATTTCTGTCAAAACAAAATATTTTTTCACAACAAAAGTCTAGATTGTTTGTTTCCCTTGAAATAAAGTTCACTGCAGTAATTGTAACTAGTGCACTTTGCGTTACATTACGATGTAATCCTCGAGGTATGAATGATATGATGTAGTCAGTTATGTTGGTGCGCCTGTTTGGTTTTATACTCTATCGGATGTAAGCCGACTGTCTCTGCTTAATTCCAGTTTTACAACAGCCACGATATGGTTGAAATACCGCCGCAGTTCCAGTTGTCACATGTATACATTTATATAAAACCTAAGCATTATAAAGACCCTGCAATTTGTATACATCTGAACTCGGACCTGTTGAAACAAAACTGCGAACTTTCCGCGCCATCGAATTTAAGTCAACTTAACGACGGCCTGCTCAAGGGTCTGAATTTGACGATGCGCGAAATCGCATGGAGGTCACGTTTTGGGGAACACTTTAAACCTCTGTTAAGTTAACGTGTTGAAACATCCTCAGCCACCTGCCATTGTTCACGAAATCATTATTTCTACCAAAGGACTTTAGTAAGTGTCAATGATTGCTTTATAGCTGTAAGCAAGATAGCTGGGTACTTTTATGTATAGATATAAAGTTTGGATGTTTTTGTTGGATAAGTGTTAAGCGGAAAAGCGTTAAGTATTAAACTGTATGAATTTTTAAACATTCGAAGCGTGTTTGAACCGATCGATAAAATCAATCAGAAAAGACATAATTCAGATAATAAAACAAGTAAACAAATAATGATATGAAGAAAATCTGATTTACGAAAATGTAAAAGTGAAATATTCTTGAGTACGGCGTAAAACGCCAATAAAATAAAACAAAGAAATAAATTTATCGATGGGATCAAAATGCTACCCTATTTAAATTTTTTTATGTATGTGATCGGTATGGGGATAAACCCCATTGCATTTTTGGCCTTAATGGAGGATATATATTCCAGTGGTTCGGCATCTAAATGCAGATTAATCTATGTATGCATCGAAACACATTCGTATTCCAGTCATCGAAGATTCTGGCTACCATGTCCTTATTTACTTACAAGAAAATCACATTTTAAACATTTTTAATCTTATTAGAATATTATATTATTATATTTCTAAAAACGGAGCTAGTGAAAGTTACACTCCTTAGTCCTTATTGACTTATACGGGAGAATTAAACCCATATAAAGACCGACTTTACTAGAAGCGATTTCCAGTCAAGTATCTCCTATTACCATGATAACAGTCATAATCATTTTTCCCCATAATTTAAAGACAGATATCCAGCGGTTATTTAATTGGCAATAAAATAATTCTACTGAAGAGGGAATTCTCTGAAAGCGTTCACCATGAATGCAGATTCCAAGGCAAACATTTTTCGTACCAGCTTTTCACATAACATGCAACGTAATGGCTCTTGATAAACTAAATATGCCATATTTAATAATTGTGCGGTTCATGCTTCACCCGTGATGCATGCAAGAGAATTGCCAGTTTGTTTTAAAGCAGTTATGCAAACATATCACATTTAGGGTTAAACTATATTTATAAATGTACATGTGTATATATATATATATCTGCCGACTCCATTAACCAATCACGTAATCTTTCTGCCCATTGGTGAACATCCGGGAACTTACCTTTTGAGTGACGTTATCTGACGTCGGTCTCGTGAGGTTATCTAAACAGGACAAACCTGATATAACTGGACAAACTACAGTATTACAAACGGGCTTGTTGCTCTCACGAGTACAACAGACTGTTTATGCGGATAAACTCAACGGGTTGATAATATTGAAGCTACTGCGTGGGACGGGAAAAATTCGGACTTCTCTTCATCTGAATCAGAAATCAAGGTTTCTAAACAGACATTCGTATACACCAATCGTTTATCATATAATAGACATTCTTGCAGGTCAACAATCGTAAGACGAATTCCCAAAACAACATTCAACATGGTCGATCCAAAAATTAAGAAAGTATATCAAGTAAAAATAATTATTATAACGAAGTCATACTAAACTCATCAGTTTTTCAAAGATGACGATAAGAAGGTACGAATTTATTGGACCTTTCAAAATTTAATCAGCATCCACATCTTGGATTTTGATTGACTATAAAAGAAAGGAAATATTCTTATAGGATGTATTGTAATTGATGGATTGTTTAATTGATTTTCAAAACGTATAAGAAAGCGTAAGAAATGAGGACGATTTGTTTGATGCATCAGGCTAATCAGCATCAAAATCTCTGATTTCTGATGGTATAGAAGAAAGGAAATCTCTGATTTCTGATGGTATAGAAGAAAGGAAATCTCTGATTTCTGATGGTATAGAAGAAAGGAAATCTCTGATTTCTGATGGTATAGAAGAAAGGAAATCTCTGATATCTGATGGTATAGAAGAAAGGAAATCTCTGATTTCTGATGGTATAGAAGAAAGGAAATCTCTGATTTCTGATGGTATAGAAGAAAGGAAATCTCTGATATCTGATGGTATAGAAGAAAGGAAACATTCTTATGAGATTATTAGCATACAACATTTGGTATTATAATTTACTGATTGATTAAATGATTAATATATATAGATGGATTGGCCTTGCCTGAGATGATTTGATTGGTTTGATTGATTAGGAACTTTACTGTTTTTAATTCAATACTGCATGCATAACTACATAGGATCTACACGTATATTTAGTGATTTTGCCCTGAATAAGAGAAAAATATTTATTTACAAAAATAAATCATTGGTTTCATAACTATAAGGTCAGGTATGTTTTCACGTCGACTCACTCACCTACTCCAGTTAATCAGACAAAAACTCTATGCCTATGAATTTAGGAATCCATTTTCAACAAAACGCTTTCGATATAGCATAAGACTTACAGTATAGAAAGTTGAAGCAGAGCTGCGGCGACGGTGTGATAGTCACACGTAACCAACCGGCTTCTTTTCAGATTAAATGCTGTCACTGAATAAAGCTCAAGTGTCAGGAACAAAGTCGATTAAACTTCACATCACCCATCTCCCCTGGTACAGTTACATTGCGCAACTCGGCATATCTACACTATGCATTAGCTTATAGCATACAATAAAAACTGATCATATATCGCCTTTAAATTTCAAAATAAATCTGTGATATATACTACTTTGAACTAATGATTATGTTTTACCCCTTCTCCACCAAACACACACTGTAATAGCAATTTAATTATGTATTTACTTGCTAAATTTTAATGCACCGTACTGTTCGGTGTTTCTCATAGGTCTGTACCATATATGTGAGTCTTCCACTAATATACGACGGTGGCGAAGTTTATGAATGGTGGAATCCAAGGTGAACGGGAAAACAAAGCCAGGTATCTGACACACATACTAATTAAAAAATACAGGCGAACGAGCGAAGCCTGAATTCGAGCCTCTGAACTCAGTGGTTTATGCGGACAAAGCTATATTCATTATGTCATCTGTCTCGGATTTTCCTCCGGTCTCAAGATTATTTTACTTAAATACCTGATGGCGGTCATTTTGTGGTAAAAGTGCTGACGAGTAAGAGGTCAGTCTAACAAAGAGTGAATACTTCATTTAAACACCTGATTCGCCAAAAGCCTCTCTCTTTCAAGTCAAGTCAAGTCAAGTCTAGTTTTTCGGTTGAAATAATTTGTGCGAAAATATAAATCGAACTACTTTTCTGAAAGTATTTAACGTATTTTTACAGCGCACGTGCTGATCTTTTGAACAAGTTTTTTTGCCAAGTTTGACCTTTGCACCAAATATATGCGACGCGTGTGTAGGCTTATTTAGACGTTGCCTCATCACCAGTGTCTTCCCGCGGAACTACATTCGGCACTCGTCAATAACATTTTCTCACACGTCTCTTGGAATAATGTTGTGCATACCTTAGACAAAGAGAATGCATAGTAAAGCCTGAAACGGAGATTCTTTCCCAACATCACTTTCTATCTCATCACAGGGACTCCAGTGACGTATTTCATAATTTTTAGGCAAAATCTGCAAGTGGTGACAGTGATGTAAATCGATCATAGAGTTTTTAGAGCATGCGCGGTAGCGATTGCTGGCCTTTTATTAGACATGCACTTCAAGTCAATGTTTTCTTTGGTTTTAAATAAATGTGACGGTTTGTGTGGGCACCTGTCAGGTCACGTGACATGCAGACCACTCACAGACACTCGTGTTTGTAAATCACTCACAATTCTGTCAAATGTCAGCGGTGAAGGGGACGGATTCTTATCAAGTTTTCAAGAAATATGACAATGGGTGGTTTGCTCTGCCTTAAAAGTTAAGACATCATATACATGTGTCGAAGTTTGTACGGGCTCGCCTACGGAACAGGATGGGACCCCCCCCCCCCCCCCCCCCCGCGCTCCTCCCTCAAACCCCAATCTACGGTCACCAGCTCCGAGAGACATTCTAACGTTAAGTACTTTTGACCTTGTTTCCGTACGTAAAAGATACTGAAAGACCTTTTCTTACGTTTGTGCGTTGTCACGATGAATGTATTCTTTTGTAATGATGGCGATTTTGACACCTATCATACATACATTGCTGAATCCCACAAACCATAAGTACATGTGCGCTGGCACCCTCTCCGACCGTACGGGCGAAGGTCATCCAGCAACCTGCTGATGGTCGTGGATTTCCCCTTTACCCGGTTTCCTCCCACCATATTGCTGGCCGCCGTCGTAGAAATGAAATATTTTTGAGTATCAGCGGTCTGCATGGTCATGTCATTTTCCAAACCAATGTTTAATACAAACCAACTGTATACAAAGTAAGAAATTAGGGCGGAGTCTCTTCCCCTTTGCCACGTGCTACATTTTCAAGACACACGGTATAGCTTCTGCATGTGATTTCAATGTTCATGTATATCTTGTACAGGTAAACATCATCTTAATTCTTGCTGCATACTTGTACAATGTATATGTTATCTCAATAAGCGGCAGCTTAGCTACAAGGATTTTTGACGGTTTTTCCGTCCAAATTGTATTGAAAATCCAGGAAAGAGGGGTGGTATTCGCGGGGTTATACATTACACTTGAATTGTATGTTATACATGATAGATTGATTTATTTATTTATTTAATGGGTGTTTTACAAGAATATTTCAATTATACGACGGCGGCCAGCATTATGGTGGGTGGAAACCGGGCACAGCCCGGGGGAAACCCACGACCATCCGCATGTTGCTTGAAAGACCTTCCCACTTAAGGCCGGAGAGGAAGCCAGTATGAGCTGGACTTGAACTCACATAGACCGCATTGGTAGGAGACTCCTGGGTCAATGTGCCGTGCTGTTGTGCTCCAGATTGCTCTCCTAGTCGACGGAGTACGTGATGAAACCATCGCACCTTTTTCCGACTCGCCACAAGCTTCGTGATGTAAGTTTCCGCCGAACCAGCGCAAAATGGTTTCGTGCTCCCATCTTCGTTTATGCCTGGCTATATGCAGTGGTGCCAAGCGCAATATTTAAACCATTTTGTCAGTAAAGACCACATGTTCAGAATCGAAAGCATTGTATAAAATCGAAGCAACCAACTTGTATATCTATACGAAGTGTCTTTTTATTTTTTCATATTTACATAAGGTAGTAAAGGTTTGTCAAAATCGACCCCCATTGCAGCTGATTCCCGTATAACGAATGTTTATATATAAACAGGAAAAGAAGAATACCCCCTCCAAGTTAAGTACACATTGCTTTGAGATAGAAATTATGAGATTAATATATTCATATAACTCTTCCTTCTCTGACCAAAAGATAAATAACAAATTAAGGCACATGCAGTAGAAATTCAGTAAAAACAAATTTGTTCTCACAACAGCCTCTAGTGGTGTTTAAGATGAGTACATTTGGCAAAAGGGGTATAAGCCGTAAATCTTGTTCTCAAGAAAGTCTCTTTGCAAACAAATATTTTTGAAGATCTATATTGTCGATATAAGTATAGTAATATATGCACAAATAACAGCTAAGAGATGAGGTATCCTTGTGGGCGCCCAGCGTAATGAGTTCCTCGGTCAATGTTTAACAGTCACAAAGGTAAAATTCACTTTTGGCCAGTCCATGTGACCGACGATACCCGCCAAAAAAATATAAGGCACAGATTTTATTTTCGGAGGGAAATCTGCACGTTGATGGACCACGAGTTCATCCGTCGTATAAAGAAACTATGCATAGTTTATTAAATAAAATGTTTGCAACATTACCAAAGTCAAGGGGCAAACTAAATAAAAATACATGTCACTATATTACCACTTCAAGCTCTAGTTCGCTCCCACTGGTACAGTGTGCATCGACGATGGCTCCGAAGAATGAATTCCCAAACCGTTGTGCGCATGTGTATGCGCATGTGTGTGTGCATGAGAATGAACACTATGCACAGAATCGTTCTCCAAACTTCCAACGGCGGACTTTGGCGTAGGCGGACTGGGAAAGACGTTTTGATTGCATGGCTGTGACAGGTTTGGGATTCCGTGAAGATTAGAACCCGTATCTGTGAGATTCGAGTGAGGCGATCTCTGAACGTTGTTGTTGTTGTTGTTGTTAAGTAACATTCCCGTGTGGTTGTTGTTCACAGAGGAGACTGCCACTGACGTTTGAACAGCCTGGGCGGCTTGGACTGCCCCCATTGGTGGAGAGTTCGCCGGTTTGACATCGCCTGCAATACAAAATGCAGAGATCGTTCAAGAACAAGGTAAAATATTTCAGTGCCATCTCCAATCCACCGCATCAAAAATATCAATCGCATTTATATAAATGTTGACATTGGAAAAATATTTCACTTTTTTGACAGCCGACCAGTGATGTGTGCTGTTGTTATATCGGGAACTATTTGCCTGTACCGTTAGAGGACTCTCCGTTGGAAGACAGGTAACGCGAGATATTGTGAGCTTTTGCGAGGCTATTAGAAGATCCGGCACAATGAGAAGCCATAAATGTGTCGCAATCAAAGTATTTAGTGAAAAGTCATACTATAGGCCTAAACGATACACATGCCAAAAAACTCTCAAAATGACTTGTCTTTCAAATTACTGACACACGAAAAGACATTAGAGAACTATATTTCAGCTGCGATTTCAAAAACTCACCGTTTGGTTCTGACTTCACTGGCGTTTTGGTTTTAGATAAGTTCTTGGGCTTTCTCTTTCTCGTTTGTATTCCATCTTTCTTCATAGCTAGAGGCCTATTCACCTGTGATGTGAAGAGAAATCATTTTAGGGGTCATCCGAAAATTACAGTGTGACCTGTGACTTGTCAAAACCTTTGGCAAATATTTTTAGCTCATGTATCATAGATAACGTTTAAACAGGCGTCTGAGAAGCATTTTGCAATGAGTTGTTTAGAGTATACGAACGGTTGAAGAAATACGAGAAAGTTGAAGAGCTGAGCGTTTGTGAACTAAAGAAGTTACTTTTGAACAGAGGTACCATTTGTGCCACCGGACAGCACAAGTGAGCGGCCAATAAAAGTTGCTTACCGTTTTTGGCAAGCGGCATGATACAGTAGGAATTCTTCAAATTCCGTATTATTATTCTTCGTGATATTTTTTAAAACCCATAAAGCTTCTTTTCTGGTGCAAATTCTTGTGTGAGACGATTTGTTTATTTATTTATTTATTTGATTGGTGTTTTACGCCGCACTCAAGAATATTTGACTTAAACGACGGCGGTCAGCATTACGGTGGGTGGAAACCGGGCACAGCCCGGGGGAAACCCACGACCATCCGCAGGTTGTTGCCAGACCTTCTCACGTACGGCCGAAGAGGAAGCCAGTATGAGCTGGACTTGAACTCACAGCGACCGCATTGGTGAGAGACTCCTGGGTCATTACGCTGCGCTAGTGCGCTAACCAACTTGTGAGACAAAAGTTGCCTACCATTTTTGACAAGTTCCATGGTGCAGTACGACTTCTTAAAATTCCTCTATTATTATTCTGCTTGGTAATTTTTTTTGACTCATAAAGCGTCTTTTCTGATGCAAATTTTGGTCAGAAAAGAACATTTGTTTATTTCTATAGGAGAAAATTTTATCATTTTTGTTGATTCGTTAAGAGGACTACCCGTACGGGATTCTTGCCAACAAAACCCGTATAAATGTTAGCATTCTTTGCATGGTTACATAATATGGAGCTTTTGTGAACATTAATAATATCAATCACTGTGACAAGTTACCTTAAGTACCCCCATGACCCCAAGAAACAGCTATCCTTATCCCTCTATCTGTTTGCATGTGAAAGAGCGACTGTCAATCCAATGCCTGCACATTTTGACTATGGAGACAAATCTACATTGGTTGGATTGGCCAATTTCAGGGCTTCACAAAAAGTATATTTTTATCTGTGTATACGTCGAATATTGCCTTCAGAATATGCTTGAATAAACGCCTTGCGAGCATGTGAAAAGGTTGAAGAATTACAGCTACAGAAAAAAATCGCTTCCAAAAATTTCAGTCAAAATATATGATATAATTGTGTTTAGCTTTTGTTGCTATATACTTAGATATTAGTTAACTACAACTGTCAAGAATTATGGCACAATTTTAATGATTTAGTGTACTTTTACTTTTTGAAAGTAGTAAATAAAATTTGGACTGGTTTAGTGTTCCACTTAATAATTTGAATTAAATGTTTCTTGGAATCATGGCACTAATTTCTTGTCTTCCTATAACTGCAAACACCATGACTACAGTCCACTTGTGGAATTGCAAACGTCATGAGATTTTCTATGGGGCCTGTCATATGCTTTTCACTTTATAAATTTCCTGAAACATCGTATGGAAACTTAAAAGTGGATCTATACTGATCGTCTCCCTCTCAAATACAAATGGTAAGTGTACTCACCCCATGTAGTTTGTAGTAAAGTCCACAGGCGTTACACACGGGCTCCCCTTCATTGTTCCTTCTCCACAGGGTGGTAGCCGTCGTGTGACAGTTAGCACAGGATAAACCTACTCTCCGTGAAGCCGACTGCAAGAGCAAAGAAGCAAAATGCAAAACCAGTTCATGTGGGCAACAATGATCCCAGAAAATCCTATAATTCTTATTGTTTGATAGATATTTTTGGCATCCATGTTTCGAAATAAAAGACAAACACTAAATATTGAGAAGCTGGTGTTTCAACTAATGTTTCCGGAAGAAAACAAATTCTTGGAGATAGCAAAGAAAACTACAAGAATCACTGATATTTGCAGTATAACAGAAACGGCTTTTCTCTCCTATTAAATTTTAATCCTGGTGATCCTTTGGGAAAGCTGAAGGAACACATGGAGATAATTTTTTTTTGCTTAAAATGAATTTTGAATGATCTGTTCTGTACACGGCACTGTCCATAAAAGAAATAAATCTAAAATTTCAGCTGAGATGCAAAGCGTGATATATGCTTCTTCCTAAAACCCTTCTCAATGAGTTTAAAAGTTCATCGTGGGTGTTGCAAGAAGAAGAATTTTCCTATAGGCCTATGTTCGCGCACAATTTTACATGAAACGTCAACTTTTTTCCATTTTTTCATTTCATTAATAAATAGCGTTGCTTGGGTTAAAACATGGCTCTTATAAATTTAGTTTATATGATGAACGATCACTAAAAAATGGATGCCGATTTTTAAACTGTAGATGGCACAGTATATACCACGAAACGAACGATATGAACGGATCCTCATGAAGCATCAGCGCCCTCTAGGGAGAGAAACAGAAGTTACACCGATCAAGACACAAGTGCTCTCCCCTTTTCTCACTGGCTCACGCTACTCAGCCTATATCATTCCTGTGTGTCTTGGAATAACTACCATTTCACTCACCAGACGGCGCTGCGGCTTAATGAGCGGTCTGTTTATCCCGTTCATTTTGTGATACAGTCCGCATGCGTTGCAGAGGTAATGTCCGGTTCCGTCTCGCCGCCATAATGGAGTGGATATGGCGCCACAGTTGACACATTCTCTACCCTCCAGATCCGCAAAGTACTCCACACCGTCTGTAATTAAACAAAAGTTCACTTTTCATATTAATGAATGTATATCAAACAATAATAATAGGTCTACAATGAAACGAAACCCACTCTGAAAATGCTTCATATATATATACATACTATAATATAAAGGATTTCAAGCATTTAATGTGAAAAACCTCGGATAAATGCATACATTTTTTATCCAGATAGTCTATAATTAAATGAATTTCATTCTCATTTACTTCACTGATATACCAATATACCGTAATAAGCTGGATTTCAAAATTTCAACCCGCATCAAATCTTCAGCAAATATATACATTTTTACTTCACAACACATGTAACGAAGCCATAATCCTTCTTAAATTACTGAATGTATGTGAATATAACATAACAAAGGGCTATTTGGTACTTCCACAAATTTTAAGGGAAGTCGGTGTTTTTCCTGGCTAAGAAGTATACTGTAATCTAATAAACCTTATGCTCCATACTTTCCCTCTCTATGCGGCATATCGCATGGGGAACCCTTCCAGCCTAAAGTAGTTCCGGCTAAATCCCCAAAGTAATAGTTCATTCCTACCTTTGCGACCTCGATTTTATTTATTTATTTATTTATTTATTTATTTATTTATTTATTTATTTATTTATTTATTTATTTATTTATTTATTTATTTGTTTGTTTGTTTGACCGATTGGAGTTTTACGCCACACGCAAGACTATTTCATTTATATATACGACGACAACCAGCATTGTGGTGGGGAAAATGGCGGTTGGAAACTGGTAACGTAGTACTCATGTACTACCACATAAGGACTAGTCCAGCTTGGATCCGAATCCCAATTGCTCAGTCCAGCTTGGATCCGAATCCCAATTGCTCAGTCCAGCTTGGATCCGAATCCCAATTGCTCAGTCCAGCTTGGATCCGAATCCCAATTGCTCAGTCCAGCTTGGGCCCGAATCCCAATTGCTCAGTCCAGCTTGGATCCGAATCCCCATTGCTCAGGGAATAAAGTTAATCCTAGGCTGTGCTTTTCTTTACAGGGAATTATGTATGTTCAATGGGATGGTGTACAAGAACTGCTGCATGACTTAGGGTGCGAGTGGTCTGATTCATGTACAGCAAACAAGAAGGCTTTAAAAAAAATATACTGTCGGGAAGAAATCTCGGTGCAGTTTAAATTCTTCTAGACTGTGCTAAATGCAAGCAACTGTGGTCTGTACCGTGGAAAATAAACAAATGTTTTCACAGCAGTTCTGCATGGAGATTAAAACGTTCGATTCCTTAACAGAAGAATGTATAACACGTATAACACGGAAAAACCCAGATGATATACGAGTCTGATTATACGAGTTGATCTGTGTATATATATATAATTAAACATGCCTACATATATATATCCCCCCCCCCCCCGCGTGCTCTCCCGGTGTTGCTCAGGATACCCACTGAGCCCCGCGAAACCATGTGTTCTTCCGGTCTAACTATCATCAGATACCCTCCTGAGATAAGATAATTCAATTAATCCTGCTTTTCAAAGCCAGGGGGAAGATGGCCGCTTAGATTATGTAGCTGTGTAAAGCATGTCGAGTCGACCGTTAGTTTAAAACAGAGTTATTCCCTTTCCCCGGCAGGTGCATGCGCGCGACCTTCTAATTACTCAATCTTACATTAATTAAACATATGTTTTTCGTCCGTCGTTTTTTAGGCCGCAAAAAACTCTGCAATTTATCGGATGTATCTTTTTATCATACCGTAGACTTCTTTTTTGGGGGGCATGTTTTCTTACCAAAGTATAAATGTATACACAGACGTTGTATTAACCAAATTACGGAAAGAAATTTTTTAAAGTACATTTTTTTATGTAGCGTGGGGATCCGAGACTAATGCAAGCAGCCTATTTTATAAAAATACTCATATTTCAAACTAAAGCAATTCCAACTAATTCATGATGCAATTTTCTGTAGCGGGTGTACAGGCCATCTCCCATTAAACCTAATTCGTGCAAATAAATAGTAAGAGATGGTGCCACCCTGCAGGACGCCTAACAGATCCTCAGATATGTTGGCAATGGCTCGTTACCACAACAAGTTTCACTACAGAATCTCCCGCGTTTTAAATTTTCTTCACCGCGTGATTTATGTCTTTAATTCTAAAAGTATATATTAATTTTTTAAGGAAACGAAAAAAAAAACAAAAAAAAAAAAAAACAAAAACAAAACATCTGCTCTTCTCTTATTAATTTAATTCGTATTTTAAGTACACTTCGTTCATCATCCCCATTATAAACTATACGTGTCCGGGTTCTTAGCAAAAAGTGCTGCGTTAGGTAGACATCATATTTCTAACTGTTATGTATAAAATCATTTTCAGAACTTGTCATTTTCATTTTAAAATAAACATCGCATAGAAACTTAATAGTGTAAAATCATCTTACAGATCTGGTTCTTCATATAACCCATATATATATATATATATATATATATATATATATATATATATATATATATATATATATATATATATATATATATATATATATATATATATATATATATATATATACGCATTACGACCATGGTTAATACTGTATTATGGAAATTCGATTTTAAAATATTTATCATTAATCAATTAATCATTCAGTTGATCGATCAGTCAACAAAGAAGCTGTCGAGCCATATCTATGAATCTGTTGTGAGAGTTAGCCTAACCCACAGGCGTGGAGGCACAGACCTGGTCACGGTCTTCGCAAAGGTCCGCGCCTAATCTCTGACAAGGAGATTGTAACAACAGTCTTGGTGGGAGATCTTGGAATGTTGCACGCGGAGAAATCTTCTTAATATCGAAGGTGTGTTTCTAAACTACCGGATAAAATGTGAATATCTTGTTGCCTTTGGGGCAAGCGATTGATTTATTGCTGCGAAGTATGTGACAGAACTGACCGAGGACTCGGAGTGACTTGTCGGCTCGGGAAGGGGTGAAGGTAGGGGTTGTTTGCCTTGCAGTGAAGGTGTGTACCAAGGCCGCATTTTAGGACGAAATGCTCATCACATGCGTAGAAGGATGTGACCTCAAAACCTATCAGATATTAACTGGCATTCGATCTGCGCTGAATTAATACATGTATCACTCACTGTTGATCACATCACTTATATGTGAATCATTGAGTCTTTTGACAAGCAGCTTGCGGATGGTCGTGGGTTTCCCCCGAGCTGTGCCCGGTTTTCTCCCATCATGTTAGCCGCAATCTTATAAGTGAATGTTCTTGAGTACACGGTGTAAAGCCTCAATTAAAGCTTTTGAAAAGTCAGGAAATTGTACAATACTATATATATGTAGTTATGGCAACGTTTTACTAAATATAGCAATAAACATAACAACGGTTTCCTTTTTTCACGAAGATCGATACCTATACATAGTGAGTATTTCGAAGGAAAAATGGCTCTTTTACTTTGTGTTCCAACATTTGTACACACGGGTCATAAAGACAGGTATTGCTTTCAGTTATTCGCAGAATGGTGAAGTTTTTATAATTGAATACGCTATACAATGCATAGAACAAGGAAAAAGTATTAATAAAATATATTAATCCTGAATTGATCACATGCGTATTTCTTCAGACAACTATACACTGAAGGAATGGAATATTGCTTTTGTTTCTCAGATCAAATGTACATGTAAATAAAGTTAGTAAAAATGCTTTGAAATGCACCGTTTTTTTCAACAGTTCTGGCCACCTTAAAGTGTATGTCTGTCTGCTTCTATTGCTAAATATTGTCATGTTTTTAGTACATTTTTCTTAGAAATTGTGAGGAATGACAAAAACTGATGACAATCCTTTCAGTACAAGACGGACGATCAGAACAACACTTCAAATAACGTTGACATTTGTAAGGAAATATACAGTTATTCAAGACAAAAATGGCAGAAGTGTATAACCCATATGCCCATTTATGTATACATCTATAATCCCAAATACAGTGAGTCTATCTAAACAGTTTACCTAAGTTTACCTCGAAGAATATTGACAAGAGGCTAGACCACCGGTTACTTGTCGTCGCTGCCCTCGGTTTGCCCTCTACGGTGTATAGTCTATATTATATTTCATATGACACAAACTGATCGCAGCAAAGTTCTGCACACGCATTCCACGCCGGTCTGTGATGACGTCGTCTACAGAATTACGGTGGGTACATGGATACATTTTTTTTTGTCCATACGAAGATCTGAAAGCTTCAACCCATGCAGCTGATGACTTGGCTAGAGAGTTGGCGAAAGCATTATGTAGGTTTTCATTATCAGACAATTACCGATGACACGGAGATAGAGCTAACCTCTAGAAGTGATAACAGCGCACATAGAATACCTCGGTATCGGGATTTTGCACCACGGGTATGCGCGAGAGGAAACAACAGCGATGCGGGGTTGTGCGACTTTATCGTGGATCGTACTTAACATTGTAAACTACAAGAGGCAAAGGCTTCGCTTGAGGTATCCACTGAGCTTCTGTAGACAAAACTTTGAGCAGATGTCGTAACTTAATCAGCGCCTATGGGGAACTAAAGAGCTCAGTAAGAGTTCTTGGACTCTTGTTCTCGCTAGGTATTCTAGCACAGGCATGTTTTCCTTCCCGTTCTGTGGTAGATCCAACATAAGACTAGAAGATGAGAGCAAAAACTACAATAGACTAAAAATATGACTGTTGTTTTTGTCTTGCTTTTTTTACTTGCGCGTGAAATAATGTTAGACCTTAAGCAAAATCGTTACGGAAAGATGGTTGCAATCTGTTGCTTACATGTATCAAGTCTGTTAAATATTTGTTGTGATCAGAGATTACAATAATGAAAGAATATTTCAGCCCCTTCACGGAATCGTGAATCAACTGTCAGCTTGTCTAGACGGACACATGCACAGCACAGGAATACAGTACCTGTTGAACATTTTAGAATCTAGTTTTTCCACTGAACAGCTCAGCATAATAAACAAGCAAAATAACTCCCGTGAATGGAAATCGTCAAGATGTTTCTCCCGCTGTAATGCTGGCGGTCCTGTTACAAGTGAAATATTCTTAAGTACGGCGTAAAACATTAATCAAATAAATTATAAAGTCCTCAACATGAATTTCTTTGCTTGTTAATTATGGGCATTCAAATATTAAAAATCAATACTATAAGTGATATTAGGTACTACTGTGTTCAGACGTTAAGTAGAAAGTAATGGAACAGTTGAGTGTTGGCTTAAGTGGAAGTTTTCTTTAACGTTCGACGTATTGCTTGTAGTTCCCAAACATATTCATTTAATTATTTTTGAATTTATGATGGTAGCGGTAGAGATTTAAAGCTACACGTTTCAACTGTTGTTTGAAACGTTCACGAAAGCCTTCAATTTTATCCGAGAGTTTCAGGATCTGCTATCATAGGATAAAATCGAAGCCAACATGGTTACAACATTACCAACGTAGCGTTGGACCATATTCATCCATTCATTCATTTATTTATTCATTCATCGTAAGAAAAGAAGATATTTTCAGCAAGTGTCTCTAAATACAGCTTTTGTGTGGTAAAAGGGAAAGTTTTGTAGCACTCACCTGCTCCTCGTACCCTCTGTCCGGGGGTGATTCCTTGCCCTAAGGCCATGCTGTTGAAGTTCCAGGGGCCGAGATCTGCACCCATGTAAGTTGGGTAGGGGCTTATCCCAGGGGCCCTGTGTATAGGGCTTCCGAAGCTACCTTCGGATCGTCCCCCGGGGCTGCTGATTGGAGGACTAGGAGTGGGTGGGAAGGCAAACCTTTGAGACATGGACTGATGGGACGTGTTTGTAGCGTAGCTTGTATGGTCGGGCTGCATGGCCCACATCCCGTTATTAGGGCTGCTGGCACCCTGGCCACTTCCCGAGGACACGTACTGCATTGGAAGCACAGCCCTTGTGGTCGGGACGTAAAGAGGACTCGTCCCAGCGTGCATGAAGCCGTTGGAGTCGTGGTAGTTTTGGCGTGGCATTTTGCATAAGCAACGGTGTGCATGGAGTTCTGAAACATACTGGAGGAACGTGTCGACTTCCCTTTTGACGTCCCGCTCCGACAAACTTCCGCTAACGCCAAGCGAATTTCCGGTCTGCTCCGACGAAGGTGGAGAACCGGAAGTCCTGTCAGCGCTTGCGCCTGAGCTAAGTTCTTCTTGATTGGAAGGTGTCCTGGGCGCCGACGATGTGATCGGTTGTTGGTGAGCACCGGGTGTCAAGTAAGAGTAGAATGGAAATCCACCAGGAAACAGTGGCTTGTCTAGATGGTGAAGAAAAAATCGACGTCCTCGCTGGGGATGATCGGAGAAGGATCTGGGCAGCTAAATGGGGCGAACCCCGCCTGCATTCCACGACCAGAAGAGCCCCGGATATAAGTACGACGCCGGAGGTAACTTGGTTGGAGAAGAATTCTGTTTGGCTGCTGACGAAGATCCCGGTGGCTGGTATGGTAACGAGTACCTGGAAGAAGGGCAGTCGAAAGACGTTGAATAAGAACTGCAGGACCTAATGGTGTTGTTGTCCGACTCTTGTTTAATTCCTGAAAATCCCCGGATGTACGCTGGATGTTCAACTTCTGCCATTAATCTCTCCCAGCTGATGACGTCACCGCTCCGGTCGAACCAGAGCACGTGCGGAGGTCAACGGGTCAGAGCACGGGTACCGTTTCCTGAACAACTGCGAAATGTAAAGAAAAGACAAGATGGTCAAGGGGGGTTTATATAGATATTAAACAGTCTCTTACACACCTGGTAGCTACAGCGGATGTGGCATCCTTTGATCTATGGACGATAAAGGTGTGCTGGAATTTACTTAAACGGCAATCTAGTATACGCTTCTCATGTGCAAATACAAGGCCGAAATTCAAATTAATCGCCACTGTGTACTAGCAGGGTTAGATCCCTCGGCTGTAGGAGATGACATACCCACACATCTCCTGTAAATCAATGTGTATCGTAAACAGATAGTCAATACACACCGAATGAATTCATCAATATTTCCTCAGATATCTGATTATTAGTGAATTTAAGTCAATCCGTCTTATTACTTTCATTATACAAACAAGAAAGGCAAAATTCACGTTGATTACAGGTCTAAGCTTAGACTCGTGCAGACAATATCATAGACCTATTAAAATTGGATGCTGGACTTGAATAATGTTTTTATATTTAATCCACCTGAACTTGATGAAAAATGGAACTTAAGGATCTACCTAATTTTAAGTCAATGCTGATCAGTAACAGTATAATGAAGCAATTAATCGAAACACTGGGGACATTTTACATACCCTATTTAATAAGCCGTTGAGGTGGCCCCAAATTTAGCGAATCAAGTTACAGTGAAAACTTAGATAACGTTTGCCAACATGACGGCTAGGTTTATTTGTTTGATTGTTTAGTGCTGTACTCAAGAATCCTGACTTAAACGACGACGATAAGGTTTATGGAATAAATAAAAAAAAACACTGTCTGGCGTAAACCACCAATTTTCCCTACATATACAACCCGTCAGGCTCCCACAATCCTAGAACTGACGAAGTCCTGAGATGAATTACATTTTCTTTTAGAAATTCTTCAGTCGTTAAAAAAAAGAAAGAACACGGGTGTGAGAATAATGACACCTGTTCAGTACACCTGTAATCAAGGTGGATTTAAGGCATTATGGGAATTTAATCTGTGACCCTTAACCTCGGACGATTCCCAGACACATTACATACTTTCAACCAATCACAAAGGCTTAGCAACGCGTGCCCTGAAGACCGCATTATGCAAGCGTCAGAAGAGTTTATCCATCTAAGGTTTGCCCGATGACATATTATAAGCCTCAATTGCAAAAGGTAACTTAGCTGCGGAAGAAACCCGAGACATGGATCGTGACACTGGGGACATTTTACATACCCTATACAACAAGCGGTTGAGGTGGCTCCAAATTTGGCGACTCAAGATACAGTGAAAACTTAAATAACGTTTGCTTACATGACGGCTAGGTTTATTTGTTTAATTGTTTAATTCTGTTCCCAACTGAGACGACGACGGTAATATTTATGGAATAACTGAAAGCCAATGTTCTATTACCATTCTCTCTTAAAAAAACTAAAACAGTCAACAGGAATAAACTATAGGTTTAAATCATCTTTTTTTATTATTCGCATCAGTTTTTCCGATGTGAACTTTTCTTATATTATTCCAACAGAATATAGACCTTTGATGGCGTAACAGAATATAGCGTAGTATTATCATACAGAAACATAATCTGTTTTTGTAATTACTGTAGGAAAACATAATATTATTGTTCATTTAACACGAGTGTGCTTTTTTCGAGTGTGCTTGTTTTCTCACAGTTTCACAATCTACGTTTGTTTCGCGTTGCAACGACTGAAAACTCACTGGCTGCAATATTAGCTGCAATAAAACAAAGAGGTTGCCAAAACCACACACACATATATATATAATCTCGATATTTAGTATCAAACTTAAGCCTACATGTACAAGTTCTGGATAATCAAATTACCACACTCTATCATGCATGATTTACGAGTATAGTATATTATTATAGCATTGCACACATATAGGAGATGAAACATACCAGGGGGATGTTTGGCAAGCACACTCATGAAGAATATGTCCAACAGAGAATAACTTCAGATGCAGCGAAAGAAAAAAATTACTATGGTATTCAATGATCTTCATGTTCAGCGATCTTGTGGTAATTAATTATTCCTAATTTATTATTAAGTTAAAAGTTCTAATTAGATAAATTAACAAATTTGTTACACTCGTGTTTTTCACACACGTGGCGGCAATCGCAGGAATATATGGATTGACGAAGCTCGATTCCCCGGTGTAAACCACCGCCCTTCGCAAGGTAGCTGGCAAACCTCTTGACTCAAGTCCGCAGCCGTTCTGTTCCAGTAAGATGTGATCAAGAATGCTGGAAAGTTACATATTCTTTAACAGTTGAAAAGGAAGCAGGTTATTGGGTGAAACCTTGCAAGCATTATTCCCAAATTCTGCCTTCGCCTTTTTACCCCAAATCTCACACTTAAGCGTTGCATTTAAAAAGCTTTTAAGCGTTCAGTAATTTGTTAAAGTTTTAAAATGGTTAAAAAGTTAAAAAAGTACCTGAATTAAAACAATAGTCTGACTTTTATTTACCCACGATAAAAGCAAAAGCCCTTTATAATTAAATATATGTTTAAACTTTTTCCAACTGAAGACAAAATGTCCAATAAAATATAGCCCTTCATTAAATATTTATATTTACACGTGTGAATTTGAGCCAATAATTTCATGAAACCAAAATAGTAAAACCAAACATACGCATTCTGAGCGTAAATGAAACTAAAACAATCACGAAACATCGGTGACTTATCAAAATCGACTGTAGAAATGCACGCATCTATGTACTTTTCAAATACACTTTCCCTACGAAGTGTTTCTCGTAAATACTAAAAACAAAACGTTACTAGGGTTTAATCGCATTTGTAAGGGCCAATGAGGGATTACCTAATTGTCACAGGTGCGTGGCCTTTAACCCCAGAGGTTACGGGCGTGGGAAAAAATCCTCACCGCGTTCACTAAAGAAAATGGAATCACCCTGTGCAAATGGGAATGTTCAAGGCGAATTTAGTAACTTTCTGCTTTTCATGTTTATTAGTTTATTATAATGACCATAAATTATTCTCAGATTCCACTGAACATTTTACTTCAATTCATGCAGTTCATACGAAAATTCTCAGACAGCAATTTTATAGTAAATGGATGATCACAGAATCCACAGTCACCATGCAATATAACATATCCGCATAGAACTTTCGGTTTTTTAAGCTATAGCAACCCAAAACCATCGCACTTTAACCCCGCGAAATCACATCTTCAAACAATGGTCACTTTGAACATGGTTTTTGAATTTTTTAAAGATGACGCCATATCGGTTAGGATTGTCCAAATATCAAAATTGAAAGACCTCTACCTCTCTAAACTTTTGGGTCAGCTGACGCAAAAATTTGAGTAATTCAATGGAGCTAATTCGAGTCAGAAAACTGAGTCATATGACCATGTTAGCTGCGCCATGGACGACTCCTATGAGTTTTCCGACTAACCAAATGAGTCAAAATATAACCAGATGAGTTTCTCGACTCAGATTTTTGAGTCAGTTGACCCAAACATTTTTCTCAGTGTATTTATTTATTTGTGTATTTATTTGATTGGAGTTTTATGTCAAACTCAAGAACATTTTACTCATACGACGGCACCTATTTAGATCCCGTAATTTCCACGAGCTACGGTTAAAAACTAGAAACAAAAGCCGCCCCTTTTCCTTAACGTTGTATATACGTTAAAATAACACGTGTTTTATTTTTAATCTGATAGCAGAATTATGGGTGTTTTTCATGGGTTAGTTTGACTTTGACAGATGTAAACACAAACCGACACTTTATAGACATGGCACGGTATACACACACATAAAAGTGACCCCTGATACATGTGACCTTTGACACGTGTTTACTTACGTCACGTGGCTTCACTGTTATCTTAAGCTGCCAGTCAGTAAGTCGATCGCAGCTTTGTGTATGTACGTATTACGTCTCGACATCCAGACTGTTAGTACACTAACACATAAACTACTATTGTAAAGGCACATATACCTGTATATTGTTTCTCCACTAGAGGACACGGGATTACGTTGTTGCATCTGTTGCATCTATATCAAATTTAATGACTGTGACATCATAGCGAAGAGAATGAATTTAAAATCAAGCTATAGATATGCTCACAAGTTTGTAAGAAATTCGACCACCTCTCAATTCCCATGGATCAGTAAAGCGTCATGTTGTGAGCCTTCAGTATATTTGAGAAAAATAACAGTCTACTGTTTATTCAAATTCACAGGCTGTTAGGTGTTATATAACGGTTCTCGCACTATAAAACAAATTGACCTGTATAATAATGGGCTTTATATCTAAAGTAAAAAGTAAAATATTTTTTTCTGCGCCACACACACAAAAAATGATATAGTCAGTCGTTTTTTCAATCAAAAAATATTCAATAGAAATTTTGGTGTTTAGAATATAAAATAAATGAAACGCAAAGCCAGAATATCGCAAAAAAAGGAAATTAACATAACGTACACGTGACGACAATTTGATCGTGCCAGATATTAAAGCATTTTAATAATTTAATATTTGCCTCACATTAGTAAGGCATTTTATGCGTATTTTATAATCACATTGTGTTTAATAAAAAAAACCCTTCAAACTCGCGATGCTTCAGTTTCACTAACAAGGAAATATTTTGAGTTTCTAATGAGAACGGATTTATAATGAGGAACGACACTAGCACAAATACAAAAAAAAAACAAAAAAAAAAAAAAAAAAAAAAAACATTTTGCATTTATAGAGCCCCTCAGAGGTATAGAGTACTTCATGAAAATTGTGTTTAAATATTAGTCGATATTTTCGCAAAAAAAAAAATCATCGACAAACTATTTTGTTAAATTTAGCATAACATTACGTCTTCTGAGTGATGTTAGAATAGATTATGTTACATCAATTTATGTTGTATTCTACTGGAATAACAGAATTCAACAAGTCCGTAATGCATACCATAAAGAACAGTTTACAACAATAACATATGTGTTTAACGTTATATAATCGCAGGATGGTGAAACGGAGAAAACATGCACAGTCTAAAACACTCATCTGTTAAATTTACCATGATATTATGTTTTCTTCGCAATGGTGCAATAGATTAATATTAATATAATATTATGGTATGGGTTACGCAATACTCCATTACACCAGCAAAAAGTATTCTACTGGATTATCACACAAGTCTGTACAATACAACATAACAGTTTATAGCGATAACACACGATTTTCTGCCATGATCACTATATATATATATATATATATATATATATATATATATATATATATATATATATATATATATATATATATATACACATGTTCATGATGTATGCAGTTATTACTTAATTTGTGCGTATTTTACTTGCTCCCGAATCTCACAAATTAACGTAAGAAAGCTTATAAATTTATCTAATCAGTGGTTGGGTACATTGGGTTTCCCGTAAGCAGACTTTGACAAGCACCGTGACATAAAATACCTAACAGCAAAATGTCAAATTGAGTATTCGCTGCGGGTTTATATGCTAAGCAAGGTTTTGGATAACCCGTTATGGCTATATACGCCATTATAATTATATCCTACACACATTACATGTTGTATAATGTCTTTAAATAAACCACAAAAATTAATTTTGTAGTTGATCGTTGGTGTTAATTTCTCATTTAGCACATGTAATATTCGTAAGGGCAACGTAATTTCTGTACCAAAATCCAGTATATATGTAAATTTTTTGCAACCAACGCTCTACTCAATTTAAATGCTTCACTATCTTAGCGGATTCAGAAGTCCTCTTTTGTTTTCGTAGTTTGAAATCGCTCTGAACACTTAATAAAAATTGTTCCAGAGACGGCTGAAGTATTTCGCCTTAGAGAACTTGCTATAAAAGATAAAGCAAGTTTGCATAATAATATCATCATCGACATTTAATAAACTAACTCCAAAATTTATATTCTCAAAATATTTTATCCCAAGATTATAAAGCCTCTAAAATGTAGATGGGATAAAAATGAAATAAAGAAAACGACAATGACACAGAGGGAACCATATTATCTTCATGTAAGCTACTTTACCTGTACTTAAAAATTAGAATGCCCTTATCAAGACCTGAAAGTAAGTACAATAAAGACGCAGTCGGTTGTAAGAAAACACTATTGGGAAAAATCAGTCTAGTGTAGTAAATTAGATGCTTTCTGACCCCAAGAGAAATGCAATAAATACAGTTTGCAAACAAAAGAGCTCCCAACAAACCTCACGGACATTTAACGGGGATGATTCTTCTGTCACTTTTAACATCAAGGAAAATTTGAAACACGATTATACAGATTATTTTCGTGCCCAAGGAATTGTAATTGTTGACCAAATGTTGTCCAATTTTTTTATTATTGGCAATATACAGAAAATAATGATTGTCACCTGGCTTTAAATTTTGACTTTTAAGTTAGAAATGGCTTTGTGGAATCGGCCCCTGGACTGTGTAAAACAGCCCTCAGAAATAACTGTGAGAAATTTGTTTTGCCCTAGAGTTAACTAATTAGCGCGTGTGTGATTTAATGAGCTCACGGCACCCCACAAGACGTCGGCGAGGCCACATGGGAATTCCACGGACCTGTCGCCGCACAGCCTGCCCTGAGAGAAGCGATGAGTGACGGCGAGCCGAGTCTCACACGGGGCCGATCCGCCCCATTACGTCTGCCGATCAACCCGGGATAAGGCTTGCAGAGACGCGCTGTAAGCCCGTCAAGGCAACAGTGGCTTCGTCACGTCGCGACGTACAGGTACTAATTGACACAGATAGGAGCGTGTCTTGGCAAAATTCCGAAACCATTTAACGTTTTGTAATTTTTCACCCCAAAAAAACTTGAGTATCAGTTTCTCGAAATAATAATAGTCATAATGTCATTTTTTGTAACATTCTCCAAAATCGTTGAAATTGCGAAATTAAGCAAACAGTCACAAGCGGTAAAATATATTTTGAAAGAAAAATCTAAGCGACGCGGATGCTGGTCATTTTTGTTGTTCAGTTACAGATAAATGTAAACAAGACTGGTGTTGTGAAACTGAGAACAAAAAGAATCATATCTCATGACTTGAAATAACGCAACATCAAACAGAGAATTTAACAAAAAAAGTATCAATGCTACAAAATGATGTCAGACTCACCAAATTAGTCATTTTGAGTTTTAAGTCGCAGTAACACAGGTTGTCGATGTTGGTATATCTGACTACTACTACAACAATGGGGTAATAAGGTGACGGCATAATTGTAATCTAGGACACGCTTTATAGATTGGTAGTTCATTTATCGTTCATTAAAACTGACGTAAACTAGATACATCAGAAGAATTATGACAAAAAATATGCGTCACCACAAAACAATATTTTCTTCGTACTATGAATACTACATGAATTCCAATTAAGCAGATAAAGACTCAAGTGTAAATGACATTTAAAATTTATTTACCTATTTATTTATTTGATTGGTATTTTACGCCGTACTCAACGCCGGGGGGGGGGGGAACACACGGCCACCCGCAGGTTACTACCAGACCTTCCCACTTACGGCAGGAGAGGAAGATTTAAACGCTAATTCATAATTATGCCAAATGGCATGCGCGTACATATACGTACAACACAGACTTAATTTATGAACTTTGCAGTTGGATATATGAACAGTTGCAATCAAACCGCAACTGAGATACACATTTTGATTCATGATTAATTATGAACTAGCAGGGTATACAAAATGTGGATGCTGATTTATTTTATACACATATAAAAAGATCACTGAAAACTGGTCCTTGCTTCTCAACACATGAGTCTGTCTTGATTTCTTACTTGATATACTTTCTTAAGTATTTTGTGGTTTGTCTTAAACGTTGTTTCTGGAAATTGATGTTAGTGACCTGGTACATCCACTAAGGTTGGTGGCTGTATGGTACACAAATGTCTGTATCGACACCTATACATAGATTTCAATATCTTTAAGTATCTATTTACAAGGTCCTGCGAGAACTTCTCTGTCAAGGAAAATATATCAGAGAACACGAGCGACGGAATATTTTATGTCATTTCGTATGGTTATGATTTTATCTATTCACGCTGTACCAGTATCTGCATAACAATCGCAAATGGTGTGTACGCTATCAGTGTAAATAATCATACCTGGAATAAGCCAAGCCGTTCTGACACTGTTTTAACGTACGTGTCATTTAAATGGTTATTACGGCAACACCTTAGCATAAGGATGGGATGTGAACTGCGATCGGGTTGGGGGGTCCTTATCATGTGATACTTTTTGGTTTAATGATAAATATTATCCCTGCGGACATTTTTACCCGGGTTAGTGTTATTTAGAAACAGTAGCCGATTACACGAAACCTTTTCTGACTAAAGTCAACGGCTTAACCAGAATTTGATGAAATGAACTAAACACTACGTATGAACCTATTGAAGTTTTACAAATTTGCATTTATAGACTCACTGTACATTAGTAAATAAGGAGAGAGAAAAAAAAATAAACGTTAAGCTTCTTGGAGGATGGGCCTACAGGCAATGATTTGGGTAAAGAACAACTAACCTTGATGCCTCTCAGCTCCTGGATGGATACCCAATCAGATATCAATGACGTTATTATCGATCCGCTATCAGCTAGCAGCTTGACAAGACGATAGTCCCGTGCGGAAACTCTGTGTGCAAATTGCCTTATCCCAGCGCGATGTCGAGTGATAAACTTCCTCAATGGCGGTAATCTACCAACAACTTCGCTATCTAATCAAAAGTTAGGGTTTTTTTTGAAATCGTGATAGTCTCCCTCTCTCTCTTTCTCTGTTTCTGCCTCTCTCTCTCTCTCTGAGCATCGGTACGTCAGTAGGCTGGGTGTAAAATGACTGATCTGACTGCTTTCGAAGATTCAGAGGGTACTAACATTAACATGGGCTCGCACGCGACAAGCCTTGCAGGTTAAAGCGATCTGATTGGTCGAGGCGAAAGAGGAGCTACAATCCGAGCACGTGGGAAAAGAGGCCATTTACCAGAATCACAACCGTGTCTTCGAACTCTCAGTATGGAAGCTGTGGCGGTGGGGAGGGATCCCTAGCAGGGTGGGGGAGGTTTGGTGGAGGGGAACAGAGTAGCACCTTTAAGACTATCTTAGACTATCACTACACTAAAATAATTCTTACGCCACTAAAAACTAAGGGCTTCATCTAATTTAATACCAAGGTATACACGTTTCAGATTTGGAACAGATACTTGGGCTGACTATAATATGTGAACAGCTATACTTACATTTCAATTCCTTAACAATTATATACACATTTGTTTTTTTACCAAAACATCTATAAAACAACATTTTTATTTCCGGATTAGTAGCTTACATTAATAACATGTAAGAGGGTGGGTACAAAGAATATTACCCACAAGAATGAGTTTAAAATTCTGAATTTAGCACACGAGGAAACAAGCAGAATAATATCTGAAAAGAAAAAAAATAGTTGAGTTACTGGTTGCATAACATTTGTGTTAGCAACCGATGTTGATTTATTTACAAACGCCGAACTCAGTATTGAACTATTATCAGAAAGCCTTCAGTTTCATATGGACAAGCTAATGACAAGCTAGTGATACTGACTGTCACATGCAATCGTCCATGTTTCCATTTATATTCCCTTATTTATGTTTATTTGTACAATATTATTACCAGTACAGGTGTGTATGTCTATATCCATGTTTCAGAGCACACTGTTGGTGATTAACGCTTTCTTTTAAGCCTCGACATACATACATATATTACAAAGACCAATGCAGCAAAGAGAGAAAACCAGAGCTGCGAGGGCAGTGTGATAATTGGGAAATAGCCAATTTAATGATTACTTTAATGGACAAATTAAAATAATTCAAAGTTTTTTTACTGGGACAAATAATAAAAGAGGAAGAAAGTGTCATCCTGAGATACAGCTATATGCTCTGGCGGTTGGCTACGACGAGTTTTGTTGAACAACTTAACTTAGACTGACGTAAATATAAACAGTCGTAAATAACATAGAATACTGAATGTCCACCGGTGTATAAATATAGATATACGTATGTGAAGTCAACTTGTCAATTATAACACTGCGTGTTGTCGTACAGACTAAAACACTTCCACATGTGCGTATATGAGTTTAAGTTGATGCTGCAATAGCCATCTCTAAACCAAATTAACGAAGTAGCCGGGATCTCGGGCATCTTTAAGACTATATAACTCTAGCAACATATATATGACTGACTTTAAAGTCTTACTTCAATACTTTGTTAGCTCTTTGATGGTTTGTGTAGAACGTTGTTATGGAATTTAGTCCTCCGATTATGACGACTGACATGTTTGTTTAAACGCCTAGATGTTGATATATATGTAAAGAATACTTGCGCTTTGCTTCTCAATAGAATTATATAGTGTTGAATGCTATACTCTTAATATTTAACATTGAAATTCACATGAAACCATAAAACACATGAAAACACCAAAATTTCAGCGATGCTTTTTGTCCAACTCCCCCTATGTGACGGTTATATGTAAGCTAAATTTTGTTTTTCGTGTATTTTTTTTGGGGGGGGGGAGGGGGCAACATCGTGTGCATTTCTAAAATTATTATAATCTTCGTTTTGGAGTATACTTTCATGAAACTTCTATATCCTCTGGTGATATACACAATTGCATCGATACTGATGTATCTGGACAAAGAGTTTTCTGTACATATGTTTTTCAGTTTTGCCAATTAAAAACCTCTCCTAACTCGGCTAAACGTGTACTACAAAGAATTGCGGTATTACAGGGAAAAGCAGTAAGATACGAGAGTAAAACATAGCTCCTTACAAAGAAAAAATGACGTCACGGAGGTTATAACTAGTATAATAAATCAACAATGTTGAAAGGATAGCGTTGATGAGCTTTTTAAGATTAAACACTTTGATATTTTATAAACACAGTATACACTTGATTCTGGGCTTTCAAGCGGCGGATAACAAGTCCGCTTACTCATAAATTGCGTAAATGACAGGGGTATATCGAATGTACACTTCTGTAAATGTACACAAAATATTTATTCTTTATTTGCTTCCATTTCAAAGGTCGTCCTAAGGTATAGGAGTGTCTAGACGGTGATGGAAGCTTGTCTGCTCCGGAGGAACTCTGGGCCAACGAGCTGCTCCCAGCGAGGTCCTCGCTCCCTATATACCCGAAGAGAACCCGAAACTCTCCGTCTCGCCTACACGCCCGGCGCGAGAGTTGTAAATTTTTGACATGGGTACTATTTTTCACAGGCGGACTGTCAAGCGTTATCAGGCTGGGGCGGTTTGGTATAGCTACCCCTGTCCACATCATTAACAGGTGACAGTTTTGAGTTGTCCCGAATCGAGATTAACGCCAAGGCGATGTTTCGCGTGATTTAGTGCGGTGAAATCAGTTGAGCTGGTGATAAAGTCACGTACCATTTAGATGGTTGGTGGAGATTTCTTTCCACTGGTTTTTGTGGGTGGTTCGTGTACAAGGAACCAGAAAGCGTATCAGTGAACTTAATTCTACGATAACATAGAGACCCTTTTTCATCAGAAACAACATTTAATAATGAAACCTTAAAAACCGCACGCTGTAAAAGTTCGAAACAGGACAACTTTCACGTTATTTAGAACTTTAATTTCTAAATAACAATAAAACTAATAATAATTAAAAAAAAACAAAAAAAAAAACACAAAGTAAGAATATGAAACATTGTTGGAGTTCTTACTATGTAAATGTAATGAACTACTACTTACTATGTAAGAATGGACTGATGAATGCAATGGCAGTTTAAGCATTTTTTTGGGAAATGCAGACCTCGAACACAAACAGGGTTCAAACCAAATTTAATTATAATCGTATCTGCCTGCCTCTTTTCTAAAGTGTGAATGGTTTGAACTATTGACTTTGTTTTGAACTGGGGAAACTGATAATATAAGTTTATTACCAAAACATGGCTAATTGGATGAACGAAGTAATTGAAGCAGACTTAAAATGTTCCATTACAACTTTTTCACGGTTTGACTGTAAGAACGACAATTACAAGAATTCAAACCTTGGCAGTTTTACGACATAACCTTATGACAATCGTCACAACAGCAGATGTGTGACATGTTTTTACAAGTATTTGGTGCCTGTACCCTGCCCCCAACTTCTGCTTAAGCGGAATGAGGTAAAAATGCATTGTTTATTTATTGGTGTTTTACGCCATAATCAAGTAAAAATCACAGACAAATGTGGCCAGCATTATGGTAGGAGGAAAGCCAGTGGAAATCCACGACCATCTACAGGTTGCTGCAAGGCCTACTCATGCAGAGAAAGAGATAGAGGCAGTTACATGAGCTGGACTTGAACTCACAACGATCGCACCGACGAGAGGCTCCTGAGTCATTGGGCTGTGCCAGTACGTTCACTATGCGCGAAGATACCGGGTAACCTCAGGAAATATACTGCGCAATATTGTCCTTTGTGTATAATAAAGTGTGGCCGACGGGGTTAGCGTGCAAGCGCGATGCAATAACCCACAAGCCTCACCAACCCGGCCGCCGTGAGTTCAAGTCGAGCTCATGCTGGCTTCCCCTCAGGCCGTACATGGTTGTGGACTTTTCCCGGGCTCTGTCCGGTTTCCTCCCACCATAATGCTGGTCACCGTCATGTAAGTGAAATGTTCTCGAAAACACCAATAAAAAAAATATAATAAACTATATTAATAAGCCATGACTATTGCACATGGCCATATGGAGTTATTGAATTTCGCCTTTTTCAATCGACAAAAATTCATTGTGGATTTTATTTCAGCAGTATAAGTGCTTAACCTTATGCCTCTTCTAGACAAGAAGAGCACATCACCGTTGTTGTTGGCAGAGATATATACAATAAAATATACAGCTAAACTAGCACTTTACTTAATATGAACATATATGGATATTTTGATGACGTATTTTATATTTATGTGTAAAAAATGTTAAGAATCAGAGACCGAATTTTAAAGAATAAAAAAGTATTTTTAAGAATGTAGAAGCATCGGCCTATGTTGACACAAAATCACCAATATACTACTGTATAAGCATCATATAACGATGCATTCACATAACGGGTATTAGGATATTGACAATGTGTAAAGAAAACATCGGCTGACATTCCATGACAAATCCACGTGTTATATACGCACAATGATATCCAATTCCTGGCTATAGCAGGCTTATTACACATTCTGGCAGTTTTATTGTTACTGACAAACGAAGTATTATAAGTGTGTATTGAAGCTGCCTTGTTTGGTGTTGTCATGTGTTTGTACGGCAATACCTGTCACGTGCTTTAATAACCGTTATTGCATACATAACAGTACCTGGGAGTTGACGAGTATAATTATCAAACAACGCATGGCAGAGCAGTGTATGTTCAGTTTGCAATGTTGTCAACTAATGAATAATAAAAACACCAATACAGCGAGCGGTTGAAAAACACGGCCCCAGAGTACTTCTTTTTTTGAAAATTTATTTTCAAATTACTGAAATCTTTAATTTGTAATTATTTGATTCTATCTTATAGGGCTGGATCCCCTTATGCATATGTGTATATAGGTTTTTAAGGCTACAAAGATGAATTCATTCACAGCCATAAAAATACGTTGGTGTTTAGGAAATCTAAGAAAGATATTAAATTTACATACACTTGAGGGCAATGTGTCCGAAACTCGGGTGTTAGACATATAAAATAAATAAAGCAGAAAGGTGGTTAAAATTTTTAAAGGTCTACACTTAAGACACTTAATTGTTTACCTATCATATTTACTATGCAGATTCATTTTTGACGCCTTATTGGAATGAATGCCATAAAAACCATAAAATCAACATTTCTATATATGTAGAAAGAATCTTTTGACTTTGTTCTTTTTCTGTTTAAGGGGGTTAAATCCGTAAATCACACACGTATGCTCACAGAGTCCTTATAACCACAGGTGACAATATACATTTCGCCTTTGGGTCAACAATGACGTAACGGATGACGTAACAACAAGAAACCGTTACCCCGAGGATGATACTTCCCAAGTATACGAGTCTAAATATGTCCAAGGCAGAATAATTGGTTGGGGGTGGATGTATAGGTTGGGAGGGATAGGTGATATACCTGTAACAACAGCCTGACAAGTGTTGTCAAATATAGCTTACAAATGAAAATAAAAGCACTCTTCAAATTCATAAATATTACATGTGATGCACAGATAAACCTGAGTTTGTCCATCATGCCTTTTTATTTCCATATAAATCTTGACGCTATGGGGTAGGGGAGCGTCTAAGTTTTTTCTGTTTAAGCATTTACACGAAATAAAACCCTAAGCGAGGTAATCTGATAATAGGCCGTATTTCAGTGGTTACGCGTGACGATTTGCCAACCATCACACAGTCGTCTCACTGTTTCCATACACTGAATATCGACAATGACACTATACTGGTCTTGCGCCAAAAAATATATATAACCAAATATGTTATAAAAAAAATTATCATCGCCATCATAAACAAAGAGCTGCCTCTTGGGATATCTAATTATCAGCTGTTGTATAAATTGATATACAGAGTGAACAGACTGGTAAGTACACGTGTTACCAATTATATGTAAACGGATGTTTATGCCTACATTTTGTACTTCATCCAAGGACCTTAAGCTGTATAGGAGAAACAACTACTTTCTAGCCAAAAAATATATATACAGTTTGGTTTATTGTTGACATCTGGTGACAGCAACAAACTTGTTTAAACATGAAATATTGAGCTCTTAATGCATTTCCATTATTTGTTATTCCTCTAACATATCTGCTACTCTGTTCGGCTTTATAATAAATGGTAATTAATAGAGCTGGAATACACAACGTATATACGTATAATACACAACGTGTACATATACACGTACACTGTACATGTCAGGGTTCACACGGGGCTTGTTAACCTTCAAAAGCCTGGAATTAAAATGTAAATTTTCCAGACCTTAAAAAGCCTGAAATATCCGGATTTTTTGTAGGTAGACCACGAAACGCTTTGATATTGTATGCGTATTATATGTGTGTGCAAAAACTAAGCTGAACTCCAGTGTAAAGTCATGATAGTATATATGCAAGCATTCTCACGAAGAAATTTATTTTCCCATATCTTTGAATGGAACTGCTTAATGCGCTGATTCAGCTAATTACGTTTATTTTAAATTGCTTTAAACTCGCATAAGTGTGGAATATTCATACCAAGAGATCTGGAAAAATGTGAATTTCGAATGTGGAAAAACGTCTCGAAAAAGTTTGGAAATTTGAAATCTTAAAAGCTTACGCACATTATCGTACACACGCATGCCGGCAACACTGATATATATGTTTGGCGTAAATCCCTAAACACCCATTCATTCATTCTAAAACACATATACACGATGTAAAACCCTAAACATTCATTCATCCATAAAAACACATATATGCACGACGTAAAACCCTAAACATTCACTCATTCATTCTAACACATATATGTGCCACGTAAATCCCTAAACATTCATTCATTCATTCTACAACATATATGCACGACGTAAAACCCTAAACATTCACTCATTCATTCTAACACATATATGTGCGACGCAAAACCCTAAACATTCATTCATTCATTATAACACATATATGTGCGACATAAAACACCAAACATTCACTCATTCATTCTAACACATATATGTGCCACGTAAAACCTTTAAACATTCATTCATTCTAACACATATATGTGCGACGTAAAACCCTAAACATTCATTCATTCATTCTAACACATATATGTGCGACGTAAAACCCTAAACATTCACTCATTCATTATAACACATATATGTGCGACGTAAAACATTCACTCATTCATTCTAGCACACGTATGTGCGACGTAAAACCCGAAACATTCACTCATCCATTCAAACACATATATGTGCGACGTAAAACCCAAAACATTCACTCATTCTTTCTAACACTTATATGCATTACATAATGCTGAAGGTATATATCCTCCCAAAGCAAAGAGGTTCATCAGTAATTCTTTATGTCCTGAAACCTTTACGTAAGTGTCAGGGAGAACGTAATAAGGCCGCGGTTTTTGTGTTTTAAGAGCTCTCTTGGCGTAGTTACAGCGGCGGTTTTATGGCCTCTCCAGAGCATCGACCCTTACATTTTGGGACCAGCAGGATATATCTAGAATACCATCGGGACACCGCCACTTTTACAACTTATAAAGTGAGAGAAATGGTCTGTTTGTTTGCGTTGTGTTGTGACACCGTCGAAAGAGGAGATGAGAGCAGGCCTGAGTGTATTAAACGGCTGGAATGCTGCGGTCTGGGTGAACTTTTCTTGGGTACGGCATATAGACGCTTTCCCGCTCCCCCACACCCACACCCTGGGTTGGGAAGCAAAGAGCTTATCTGGTCTCAGAAGTAGGCAGTTTATTCCCGCGGTACACACAAGAGACCACGTGGTGCTTATCAAAATGACAATTAATAACAGTGGCTAGGAATTGTTTGCCAACTCTGTACACCTGCTTGTTGCTATAATTGTCATTTATTTTCTGCCAATGGGATACTTAGACGTGATTCATTGCGGAGTTGTTGACTTCATTTCCTAACTTCCGCTCTGATCGCCGTATATCAGGCCTTTGTTTTTGTTATTTGTCTCCTTAAACCAAAGGTTACCCTCATATAGGTATACTGTGAGGCACTGACGTATTGGAATCGGACTGCGTGACAGATGTTTGGGATAAAGGTATATACATCACACAAAAAAACACGATAAATATATTGGGAAAGAAACTATATAATAAAAGACTGGCAGCATGGAGTGTAAAACCAGAGCATCGACGACAGTGCGTGTGATAATTGGCAGATGGTCACGCGTAACCGGTGAAATACGGTCTCATCAATTTACATCGGTTATGGTTTTTATTTCAAATCTCCAAGGTGCATGCTAAAAAGTAGCAATGTACACTTCCCCTAGCATCATGGCTTAAGCCGAATTATGTAAACAAATATGCAGTAGTGTTAATGACAATTTATCATCAGACATCACGGATCTAGAGTTACTGAAAATCCGTGTTGCCATCACATTTAACATTTAAACATTTT
Source organism: Liolophura sinensis (assembly GCF_032854445.1). NCBI lineage: Eukaryota > Metazoa > Mollusca > Polyplacophora > Chitonida > Chitonidae > Liolophura > Liolophura sinensis. The sequence goes on from NC_088297.1 coordinate 14,745,167, forward strand.
TACAATGAACAGACATCGTCACAACGCTTTAAAGGAATGTCTCAAATCATAAAATCCCCTCATTTTAAAAATCTAAGCACCAAGTTGAACATTTGCATGCCAATCGTGGTCCATAAAAGACCGCTCCAGATCTATATTCGTAAGGCCCATTTTTGAAACAGCCTAAAAAAACTAATACCCCCAAAATATGTAAGACATGGTATATACAGAACACATATATATGAATAGTAAACAAAACAGGTAAAACGTATTATGAGAGAAGTAGCCAATAGTTTTCAGCGATGCAGGGAAGACAGGCAATATTTTAGGCATGACACCCAGTTCGAATTTGGAAAGTCCGTCAATAATTTCCAAGTCTAATGCAAACATAGGTATTCCAGTCTGAAGCCTAAAAGAGCTTCTAACAAACCGCTTTGTCCATGCAGTTAGTCGGATCAGAGTTTGAGTCGTATGTCTATATACAGAACACAAGTTGTAGGTCCGGCTGTTCTTTCTACCACCTTCTTCATATTCTGCAGCTTCGGTAAATAAGTCACCGAGCTAAAAAAAATGTGTAAGCTGCTACTTTTTAAACATGGATATTAACAGTTATAGAATAAAACCCTAACTCAGGTACAATGATAAAAGGCCTTATTTCACTGGTTACGCGTGACCATATGCCAACTATCACACTGTCGTCACTGCTCTTGCTTTACACTCGATGTCACAAGTCTTTTAGTGTGTGGTTTCTTTCCAGATATATTTATCTGTTCTTTATGTGATGTATACCCTTATCCTTATCCCAAGCATCTCCATGTTTTACTGTCCATGCTCTAGTCTTTTATAATGTAATAAGACATAACTTCATGGTTATATACATATACAGGAAAACAAATACAGCCTCCGTAATCTAATAGTCGATCGCAAGACCATGCTATACAGCCCATAATCCAGCCACAAGTACTTGTATACGAATTTGTAAGGAATTTAGAATTTTACTCATGTAGACGCCATCCTGTGGCGAGAGACGATGTTTCGCTATAGACACCCCTGTTTTCAATGACGGCCGCGCTCGCGAAGTCCGTGCCGTCAGTGTCTGGTTCATGAAACCGTATCCGCCAATTAGGACAGCTCCATAGCAGGCGATTTAACAAAATGTCAAACGTGATAAAACATTCATCCAAAAATTTTACAATCAACATACTAGGTCCAAAGCCACAAGTGATTCTCTTCATCAGAATCAACCGTTTACTCTATATATATATATATATATATATATATATATATATATATATATATATATATATATATATATATATATATATATATACATACCATATATAAATGCCATTTTATATATATATATATATATATATATATATATATATATATATATATATATATATATGTGTGTGTGTGTGTGTGTGTGTGTTTGTGTGTGTGTGTGTGGAATAGCCTGTATTCCGTGTTTAAAATATACATATATAGTGTTATCAATCCGATTCAGTTACGATGAAGTCAAACTATACATGTATACATTCTAAAGGTATGCAAACTTAGTAAAAGCATGTTTCATATTTTATTCAAAACGATTCGCCGACTTCTAAAACATTAAGTTACATGTTTAGTTATAAACACCTAAAATACAAATTTGTTCATGAATGTTTTCCAAACGACTGAATGCATGGCTTGTGAATACGATCTGAGCTTGAGTGCATATTATCTGATCATTTCACCGTTATGCCGACCCATAAATATAGGTGAAATATCCTTAAGTACGGCGTAAAACACCAATCAAATAAAAAAAAAATAATAATAATATCTGATTAAAAATTAATGGATTAACACTTTTTTTGACATTTCCTCTATTTCGTCTGTATATGCTAATTACCACATTGATATAGTAAAAGACTTACAGCACATAGAGTAAAACCAAAGCATCGGTGACAGTGTGGCAAATGACAAGTGGCAACATGTAACCGGTGATGTTCGGCCTCTTGTAAATTGACCTCAGGGCTTTATTCTAAGTTCTAAATATGCAGTGATGCTAACTGCAAGTTTTTAAACGTACCAGTAACTGCTAACTGGTCTTGAATTAGCCTAATGAGTCTGTTGGAATGGACAGTTTATCCATGCAGCCAGATATTCTCATAGGCCATTTGGAATACTTAACATTGTCTGACGTATTGCTCTATCAAAACTGACGATTGCCATTTATATTTTTTTTCAAACCATTGTATTTAAACCCACCACTGATCCATCACAGAAAAGATTCATTTTGATGATAGACTCTTGCACGCCTGGTTTCCAATCTGGACGAAAAGCATCTCTTTTGACCTCCGGCGCTAAAGAGTGACTGTGATGTTTAGTAAGTCTGTTATCAAGAAAAGATACGGAAAGGAGTTATTAACGATCAACAGGTTTATTATCTACAGAGATACCGATAGGGCCCGTTGGCTTGCCGAGTCAGTGAAACTAAAGGAACTGCTTTGTATAGAGAGAACTGGACTGCGACCCCCATGATTCTCAAAAGAGATCTTATACACTGTTTCGAAAATATCACCAAATCTGGCATATAGTTGACCGGTGACTGACCTGTCATGTGACTACATTATGTGAATTTCATATACACATGTATTACATTTACGCAGGGAAACACTGGGCATTCTGGGATGGGCCCTAGATAGCACAGTAGAATTGGGAAGTGGATGGTGGGTGGGGGGAGGGCAGTTTCCGGTTTGGCCTAAACTAGTCTGTAGGTTTAAATATGACAAATAAACGCGCTAACAACGAGCCTGGGACAAGGATATTTGGCCTTTTATCAACTCTGGCCAATAGAAATGAACGGGATCAGCGCTGGGCAGTTATCGGCACTTGAGATTCTGATATCGTTATTGTGCCCAGGAAACAATATGCATAAGAGCAAACAACGTGTATTGTGACCGACCGGATTTTAAATTTTAAAGCTTAAGTCTGGAATCTGGGGCAAACGACAATACTGAATACGGTATACTGTTAAAAGCGGTACAAAAATGAAGAATATATCACATGAAAGAGCATTAAAAATAGCCCCCCAAAAAAATAGTTCGATTTATTTTTTTCAGAATTTTCTCAACCAAGTAAAATGGTATTAAAACATCATATCTTATGGTGCTGGGTCTATATGGTGACATATAGAGGGTATCAGCAACATCGCACCCAGAATCTTCCTTCAAACAGTTCGTTTTAAGGTCCAGTCGGAGAATGCATTTATAGATCTGTATGTCTATGCATTTAGAATGATGAAACATAGCAGTGTGTGCGTAAAGTGGCAAAATCTGATGTGACATTACTAGATTGCAGTAAGCTTGCAGTAAGTGCATAAATAATTTGTCGGCAACATCATAACTATATATATATATATATATATATATATATATATATATATATATATATATATATATATATATATATATATATATATATATATATAGTCCAAATTCATTTAAAAAATTTTATGTACATATAGGTATTTTAGGTACATTGATTTGGTTGGGGTAATTTCTTTGTGCACACGCATGGTGAAACTTAAGCAAGATTTGCACATGTTTTATACACATCTCGACTAATAGGAGTACACACCGTGTATAAATCATCTTGGAATAACGTTATATTCGGCCTCTAATAAGATCACCATCTCCCGAAGGAGTCAAGAAAAGCTTCGGGCTCCGTCAGATGTCATCGGGCACAAATAAAATCTCGAGAAATTGAATTCTTTAGGTAAACTTTACGCCAAGATGTCAAGTCTGAAATTATCATATCTTCTTGGAGGTTATAGAGCTCTTTGGCAACTGACAGCTGCTCATGCGGCATTATTTCTCTATTTGTTACACTTGTCTGTTATTTGTTTGGAGTATTTCTTCCTTTAGGCAGACATTTCGTCATATTCGCCGCTGTATTTCTTCAAAGCCCCGTCCGCAGATGCCGTAGCAGCCTCGTTACTTTGAAAACGATAGCACGCGCGATGGATCCATGAAATTTTGTGTAAACAGCCGGGGCCCAACTGGAGCCTCAAAAAACCGAAACGGACTTTCTTTTTATCTAAGAGGGCGATCTAGAGACGTTCGGATGGAGGAAACATGCGGTAAAAATCTCAGTACTTCGGAAATATTTTGTAATTTGACGCCATTGATACTTTCACATGTACAAACAAATCGTTAATGTCTTAAGCAGTGATGAATTCATAAACTAGCGGCCTGCACCAGCCAGTCTTTCATTCACTATAATCTGATTATATCCCAGTGCCACGCGCTCTCCATAGATACCACCAGTTCTTTGTGAAGCCCTCAGTTTTTGCGACAGCTCACGACTGATAAGTGTCCTTTATATCAACTTCAGCTCTACTTTAAGTTGCAATTAAAAAAAATGTTCATGCAGTATACTGAAACAACTTTATATCCGAATAAACCAGAATATTAACAGTACAATAAATACTGGATAATAGCCCAGTAACGTATATACAATATGCTATATTCTGTCTAGAGGGCGTATGCATCACTACTTAAATATCAAATATCTACATGAACGTTGGAATAAAACCCTAAATGAGATAAACTCACATGATGCCAGATTACGTGTCACACTGTCGTCGATGCTCTTGTTTTACTCTCTGATGTGTATGTTGTATGAGTCTTTTATATATCAGTCCGTATAAATATAAAGGATACTGCGTGGCGCAATTACGTAGGAGTCTCTCACCAATGCGATCGTTGTCCAGCTCATGCTGGCTTCCTCTCGGGCCGTACGTGGGTAGGTCTGGCATCAGCCTACGGATGGTCGTGGGTTTCCCCACGGCTCTGCCCGGTTTCCTCCCACCATAATGCTGGCCGCCGCCATATAAATGAAATAGTCCAATACACCAATCAAATAAATAAATATATAGGATGATCTCGACTACTTATAACAGTTTATCTATGGTGTTGTTCATTTACCTATAGAGAGTTTGATAAAATTCAGTAACGCATCAAACCTACCATAGTATTCCGTAACGTATTAGGTATATACTGTACTTAATTTATTTATTTGATAGGTGTTTTACGCCGCACTCAAGAATATTTCAGCTATGCGACGGCGCCCAACATTATGGTGGAAGGAAACGGCAGGAGAAGAGCTCCGGGAAGACCCATAAACATACGCAGGTTGTAGCAGGCCTTCCGCTGTATTTACTTAATGAATTCAGTACGTTATCATTCATAAAAATATCTAATGTCAAGTATATTCCGTATGTAATGCTATGGTTGCAATCCTGGGGTATTGTTCTGTATTGTTTTTCATATGCTATTATTCCATAGGCTCTGCATGATCTTTATGTCACATGCACAAAACATATCAGTATATTATATATAATATATAATATTAATATATAATATATATTCAGTACATATCAACTCATTTACATAACCGATTCCGTTACCCCCGTTATGTTGTATTCAATAACACATGTCTTGGTGCTGTAGGAGGCGTGTAATTTTCTACTGATTAACTATTTACATGAACAGACATTTATTTATGGTTGGTGTTTTACGCCGCACTCAAGAATATTTCACTTATACGACGGCAGCCAGCATTATGGTGGGAGAAATCCGGGCAGAGCCCGGGGAAACTCACTACCACCACAGGTTGCGGGAAGACCTTCCCACGTATGGCCAAAATAAAACGCAAACTGAGGTAAACAGAAGAGGCCGTGTTTTACCGGTCACGTGTGAATTCGCATTTGTCAATCATCACACTATCCTCGCTGCACTAATTTTTTTACTCTGTACACTGTACACTCTGTACAGTCTTTTATTATATTCCATACAATAACACTTTTTACAGCTTTGAAGCAAATGCGCGTGAAAATTGTTCCAGCTCAACTGTAAAAGATAAATAAAACTGTAGATGAAAACAAGACCATATAACGGGTCTGTAGGCCTATATATCTTCTAACACTGACGGTATGAGCTAAATGATTGACAAGTCAGACTGGCTATATATTTGTTGGAACGTTGATTACTTCTTCGTTTGGTTCTTAAAATTTAAATCTATATACCCCAAAAATTAATGTGTTTGTTTTGAACTGAAAGTCTGTTGTCTGAGTGATTCTAGAATGTTATTGCAGCAGATTGTTCTGTTAAATATAACACAGATATTATATTCATTCACCATAAAGATTGTATCAGACTGTAGGGATATTATGTTGAATATGATACAATAGTGTGTTATAATAACAGAATGCATTCTAGCATCAATCAGACAACAGACTTTCTGTTAAAATTAACAGATTAATTTAACAGAGTAAACTCCAAGAACGCAGCAATAAAAACCTGGGTTGAATGACGACTTATTGCATGCGTAATTGCTATGAGAAGTGTCACAGTTGCATACAACTCCAAACTCTATCATTGTTATAGACGAAAGCAGAAACTCCATGGTTTCACGTGCCCTGGCTCGACACATGCACAGCCTGTTTTCCAATTGTCTGATACACACACAACAACAACCCAACTGTTAATTAAGACATAGCCTTGAAAATTAAACGAGGGCATAACTGTAAAACTCCAGGATTTATGGCCTGGGGAAAACGGTTCCGTCAGTGGATGACATCAATTTGTTCTCCCAGTCTCCAAGGCTTGTCAGAGGGGGTAAGCGTTACACACCCATTCCCCACTGCGACCCAAAGTCCTCAAGTCCTCGCTTCGGATGTCAAACATTCCGAGTTTTAACAAGAGGGCGGACCAGGCTCACGAGTCCTGCGATCCAGAATTTGGTCGCGTCTGTCTTTTGGCCGCCACACGTGAAAAGGTCGATTAATTATGCTCAGGGAATGTCAAATCGAGGCTTGTGTGGTGTGATCCAAGGTTGGGATGAGGCATGCAATGCCTGCGGGGAAGATGTGTAGAAGTGGTCCATGTGTATATACACAAATAATGATCAGCCTTCGTTAAATGAGACCACCTTTAAATAAAGAACGGATCATCCATTTCTATTCCAAACATGGTTTTCATGGAGGGTTTTTTTTTTTAACTTTTTTTAGGCAATGAAAAAAATGAACAAAACTCCTGCCGGCTGAAGCACTCTTTTTAACTGCTGAACCCACTAAAACTGTTATAGGCCTATTTCCCCATTAAATGTTATAGAAAGTACTGCCTGGCAAACTCCCTCCCGTAAACCTGCAGTCAAACTATGAAGCCAGAGCTGTAGTGTTAACTGAATATTAAGTACTGTAAATGCCTATTTTTTCGCCGATTTTTTCACCGATATGCAACAAAAACAAATGCACTAAATTAAATTTGGCAGGTATTAAGGGAGGAGTTAGCTTTGTGAATGAACACAAAAATACAAGCACAAACGGCTTAAAACAAACAAAGACGTTAATCCATGCACACATACACGCTTAGACTGGCTTACCTGTACAGTGTGGGGGCCATTAGCCTCAGTCTACCTGAGGCCATTTGTCAATTATTATATTGAAAAACTATTGAAAATTGAAAACTACTGCTTACCGATCAACAGACTGAGATTCAGTGTCACAGTTCGAGTTTAGTCACATGTTTCACATATGCAGACAAAAATGTAAGACTTATCACCCTCTGACTGTGCTACGGGAGTAATACGCGATGTCCTCGAGGAAATAAAGACCAAATATCCAGCTACAACAAGTAAATGTCTCGTGAATGAAGAGACATTTACAGTATTACATTTATATAAGTCTACATAGACATTTATTTTTGTCCACATTCAAAACATTTTTGTGCACATTCAGGAACTTACCATATGGTAAAAATAAGTTTTTTTTGTATAATTGTATTTTGACTTAGCTATAACATGTATATAATTTAAGATTAGATACTTTCATTTTAATTGTCCACATATGTAATTCCACACCTTTGTGAGTTTCTGAAGTATAAACGGTTTTGCTTTCAACGCCACCTGGCGGCTTGTTTTAGGCGCTCCCATAATGGCCAAGTCCTTACATGGACATGCTGTTATATATTCGGGGAGTGAATGGAGTTTGCACTACTAAGTAGTTTCAGTGTCTGCGGTTTACACAGCCCCCTTGTTTGCTTTAGCTTGTTTTGCTTGGACGCATCGTTTTTTTTCAATTTACACAGGGATATTTTTGGCTTACGAGCATCCCCATTTGTAGGCGCGCGTGGACAGCGCGCCACAAACCTCACACGGGATGGTTAGCAACGAGTCGTGTGCTAAATAGCCCATTTATCACCCGGTCAACGGAAGACATAACTCTTCTGTAAAAGACTTGCCTTGTACTGAAATATCCTACAGTCACAATACAGAAAAGTAGTCCACATGACGACCAACAGGCTCATCGCTTACATGCAGAACATCGGTACGTAGTCCTCTCCCCAAGGAAACCCAAATAATTTTCTTAAAATACTGAAAAAAGGAATATTTTCTATAACTGTCTCGTGAGACAGGTATTTTTTTATGTGTCACGATAACAGATACATTTGTGTTACCAAAAAAAAACAACGGTAACCAAAACTACATGCTTATGATATGACACAAATATAGCGAAATCAAATATTAGGTCAACAGGATTTTGCTCAAATTTTAGTCTTCATAAAAACGAATATAAAAGGCTAAAGCATGGAGGACAAAACCAGAGCACCGACGAGAGTAGACGAAAGTTGGCGTGGTAACGCGTGGATGATGAAATCCTGCTTTTTATCGGTTTACCTCATTGCATGGTTTCACTCTAACTTTTCATGTAAAATGCTTGAAACGTCGTAACTTACAATTCCTCTGGCACCATAGCGTAATCAGAATTAGCAAAAAAAGTGCAAGGAAATTCATCACACGTTACTGCTAGTAGCATAACATTGCGTTGAACGCGCACAAACTGAAGGTTTACCAATGTTCTTTATAGCAATCTATGCGTCAAAACAGACATTCGTGTACCAGTATACATTCGTCAACCAATGTGGACGTTCCAGGTCAATAATCGCAAGGTTATAATACACTCCGCTAATGGTTGGTCAATCAAGTCAAATTCTGTATATATACCAAAATTCTGCTGGCTTTCGAAATGTGTAATAATTCTATGACATTCAGATCACGTTGAAAGCACAGAACTGTCATCGGAATATGGCTCCCTGAGTCGGATTTCACCGTTTACATACACGTGTGACCATTACTTTGGCAACAAATGAAAATTCGCGATTAAGTTCAGAAATAAGCTCAGGAGATAACAACACCACAAGTTCAGACTAAGCCTGACTTCAGTCTAAGGCAGCTTCGTAATCCTGGTGCTAAATCTCTGCAGCATGATTGACATACTAGCTAGCTTCTGTATCTCTAAGACTTCGCTTACTGGCACCACATTTGTCCAGTATGTTTCTAACATCGCAATTTTGCATGTATGATATGGATCATTGCTAATCATGGATCATCTAATTTACATTAATTAATTTTTTCAGTTCTAAGCTCGCCACAATATGACCCAAATATTGCCCGTGTGGCGTTAAACCATAATCATTCATTCAATTCTAAGCCCACCCTTTGGAGGTAACTATACATATATAAATACGCATCTTATTGTACCGCCAGATTAAGTCCTCAATGTAGCGATGGACAAAATTTTTATTCCAAATTGTCTTTTTGTTGCGGGATCAGAGACACAATGGTTAGGTTATCTAAAGACCGTTGCCTGTGCAATGCACTAATGTAATAATACTGAAATCTGTTCACTACATGTATGGGTCCAAGGGCTTATATAGAGACGAGAACGTCTGACCCGATGTTTCTTTTGCTTGATAAGCTGTATGCTAAACGACAAAACACTGTCAAAACAGTGATAAGCGAAAAAGCCGGCACACGCCTGGGACGGTTGGGTCTGTAGGAGCACAGCAGCAGCACTTGGTTAGAGCGGATTGCACATAAGATCGTCTGAACGACATTTGGGGGAGCAACAGCTCTGCAGCACATGTACTATGGTCTACCCAAAAGCTGATGAGGTGCTCTGTATGGGTAGCTGGGGGGGGGGGGGTGTATAAGCATCCTGCCTATTATTAAATAAATAAAATATTTCATATTGCCATGTCAGTCAGGGCACGCGTTAGTAGTCAACTCAAAAAAATATTATTTATACACATTTGAGAAAAAAAAACACCTTCAACTTAAACGTCGCTAAAATCTCTTCGATAAGATCTGATACAGGAGCAGAGATAGGGGTTTTGGAGGCAGCTCTTCCAGCATACATCCTTGGGTGGGCCTAGGGTGAAAAGGGGGAGAGATACTATCAAGATGGTACGCCATAAGAGCAACTGGCGCTCAGGAAAGAGTGAACTCACTCTTTACGCCGAAGAGTCGCAGGCGAGATCTTATCAAAAGGTAAATTCAAATGTATAAAGAAAGTTTCAAGGGGGAAACATTCGGCGGCATCATAAGAAACTCCCAACTTGATCCAGATGGGCACGGACTGGAATTTGTTGCCTGGTGCGATGGATATTATCTATTAAACGTTTTTTAATAAACCAAATTAAGGAAAAGTGCATCTGAGCAATGACGGCTGTCGGCTGGTATATCTGTAAATCTTCACGAATATTAACCAATGATATTTGAAATGATGTGATTCTCCCGAGCGGATCAGACTTTGCACTTCCGATTTTTGCAATGACCGCATCTCTGATTTAAGTGCACGTTGATAACTTTGGGAGATAAGATGTTGATTTTGAAGGTATGCAGTGCACATCTTTTCGATGTCTTTTTCCCCCCCAAAAAAGAGAAATGCCCAAAGCGTAATAATAGCTACATGCACGACAAACTAAACGTTTCCAATGCTATAAAATATATATAGGAGCTGGTATATATGATACACGTTGCACATTGAGACCGTTTACAATGAACACAGCATGCAGTTCTTTTCACCCAGTGCATGCTTCACTGCTTTTCATATAACGCAATCATATTTGTTACTTACACTTCTAAAATACCCGCCCCTAGAATTAACGTCTCACAATATTATTCTAAACTTTTATAAGCTCAACGGTTGTTTTTGCTATGCGTGTATGGAACGTATGAAAAAAAGACCTCGGCCAAGTTCCACAAAGCGGCGAACAACATTTTTTATCGTACATAATCGTACGATATTTTGTACGCCACTGTTAATGTACCATTGTCCCACATGTGCGATATCCTACAAGTACAACATCTTTGTGAAACTGGGCCCTGGAAATGTGGATTGGCTACAATATACTAGAAATAATTAGGAGTTGTGGTAATTTCCGCATGCTTAACATATATAACGCCGTTTACACAAAAGAAGGAGAAAATAAATAAATAAAACTGTGTATAGCCCGTAAATTACACCAAAAATAATTAATAATAAGCAGTTCAGATTCAAAGTATAGATTTTTTTATGAAAGGTTTAGTTTAATTTTTAAGGATGAAATGTTTAGCGATGAAAGTTTTGAATAATTTTTTCTGCTATCTGATTCAAAACTATATGTGAATTGCAAAGCTGTGTAGAATGTGTATGTCAAAAGTCTTCGTAATCATCGGCCCACATATCGGCCTTTAATTATTCAAAATTTCATATATCATTTTTAACAGTATGCACGAAGTTCTGAAAAATATTCGGTGTAGAAATGGTTTCTATAAGGTCACATGGTCTTACCCGATTAACCGGAAGTGCCATCTTTGTCGGCGGGCCTGTTATCAGGAGATCAGTTTAATTTGACAGACGTATAGTTATCATGTTCAGACTTCAACAAACAATACAACTCGGCAAACTTCCACCGAGGAAGTCCTGTTATCAAATCTGCCTGATTACTGTCAGATAGGAGATGTATCCAGCAGACGGTTAGGGACGGGATTTGGGATGGAAATGAAGAGTGCAGGAGCTAAGGTAGAACAGTATGTACAAATAGAAGGGAATATAAAAAGCTCTTAAAAGTGGTTGATGGGTTTGGGTTTTGTGTTAGGGGGTGGGATGGGGTGGGTGTATTTTTAAATATCTTCTCACTTAGCAGCTGCCCTAATGGAAAGATTGTCAAAAAAGTATATACCCATTTTCTGAAAGATATGGGCATGATTTTTTTTCCCATCAAGTGTCTTTAGACCAATCGGTGCGGATTTCAACTTCTTTAGATGTAAGAATAAGCAGACCTCTTTTAGGAAACGTCTACTGTTACTGATGTCATTTAATCTAGGTTGTCGAAAAATTTTCTTGTTGGATGGCTGCGTGAAGTACACGACATTCGTATACCACTCGTAAACCATAAAAGGACCCTGGTAATCACGTCACGCATATCTAAACATTCTAAAAACTTCAGTTCCAAAAGGAGCATGTAAGACATAATTTATAAATAGTGCACAAGCTAATACAATGTAAGACAGAAGGGGTCAATGCATGGAAGACTGAAATTCGATATTTTAGACTGACATCCAGTTCAAATTTCAATTCTCTTGACCCTCTCATCCCTACTCTCTGCTAACCCGTGGTCCCCACGGGCCCATAAAAGGGATGCACCCATGTATCGTTAGCTCCAAACAAGCCTATATAATTCCACCCACAACATCCCAGACCCTGGCATTGAAGACGAGTGCCACTGTGACTTGACTCAATGTGTCATGCCAATGTCTCATTTCTGTCACAGCTTTGACAAAGATAATACAAACATCACACAGATAGAGGAGCGGTAAACTGTGACAAAAGTGTACCCTGTATGGTGTATGTGTGGGAGACTGGGGGAGCTGTATAGCTGCTGGAATTCTCAACATTTTCCATGTCAATGCCGATTTAATTTATGGCTGAGCAAGTCTGAACGTACCTGAGGGTTTACATTTTATGCACATTTTGTTAAGGTTGTACTAAAAAAAAAAGCGAAATAGTAGGCCTTATAAAACAGATTAATAGTCTCTAAATGCCTATCGGAAGTCAAAATGGTCTAAACAAATTATTGATATTTTTATGACATATTATTGATTATCGGAAATATCGAAAAGACCATGTATATTACTGTAAACAAGTAACGTATGATCTAATATTTACCAGACTGGTAAGAACTTTAAAAACGTATGAAAAGTTGATAAGCACTATATAGAACACATCAGGAATTCATTCGACACTGATTGTATATACTGATTGGATGGATTAACTATCTATTCACAATTAAATCTCCTGAACTTTTTCAAGCATTTCTCCATCTGCTAGTAACAAAACGTCTTTAAAATTTATAAACTAACTTAATAATATGCAAATTTGTCCATTTACAGTTGTTTAATCCGTCGGTTGTGAATTTTGGAAGCAGAGAAAACAGACCAGCAGGCGAAATTTTGCGCCATGCACTCCTTTTGCTTCAGACGGTTTGAAACTCAATAAATTTTGCCCCCTATGAGCAGCATCAATTACACAAATGTTTAGTTTGTTTTCCTACACGCTGCTAACACATTGAGGCCAGAATGGCATCCGACGGCTCGCCACAGGTAGTGTCCGCCTCAGAGTAAACCCTTTCCAGGCTGGGAGAATACGATCCTAGCTGAATCAACACCATGCCCACGTCTTCTTACTGCGACCTCTTAACCATCACAATTGGTGCGGTGAGCCGTTTAGCTATACAGTGCCTAAGAAAAAAGAAGCAGATTTAATCTGATCCAGAAAACACCATGGCTTTGTCTACAGATGACACCAACAATCCCGTGTACAACAACAGCTCAATGGTTTTCAATGAAAGAATTTCCAAGCAGCGCTACTCCGCGAAGGCTATCGCTCACCAGGGGGCGCTTTGGTAAAGCAGACGACCGACGTTTCTAACCCAGTGTCAGTATCACAACAATGTCAGCGGTTCCAGACAAACGTTTACTCTGCCTGTAAACTGACATCCTTTCAAAAGATGTTTTTATTTTCAGCTGAAACTCTTTTGGGAGGAACTCTTGCTTTCATCATGCAATGAGAAAGAAAGTCACCCTAATACAGAGATATGTGACGCATTGCACTGGAACAGAGTACATCAACTTCATTCTCTAATTGCATTCAAACGACATTCAAAAATGGTTTCGAACATGTTTCGTGTAAACATGTTTCGTATAAACCAAATAAAGCTTTGTGTGACCACAGTTTTAATCTACAAAGTTGCTTGTTTCTATATCTCAGTTGACAATGTGTCAATTGTTTGGTCATATTAAAGTCAATAACCACAAGAATGTAAATTGCACATTTTTTTTTTGCAGTTTGCTTATCAGTAGATTATTCTCTATATTTTCTTTAAAAAATCCGCAGATTCAATATTTTATTACTGAACGATCTCGGGATTTTGTAAAACTCGTTGGCGCCATTAACAAAGCGGTCCAAAGCTATGCACTATTCTGATCTTTCCAAGAAACGTCGCACTTTTTGTTGTGTTTGTGTGTTTGTGTGTTCCGTCACATCTGAAACCATGAATGTGTTTTTTAACAGCAACTTGACCTGTTTATGTATATAGCTCGTTAGAGTCTCCGATTATGTAAAAGTCAGTATCGACGTCAAAAATATGAGGGAATGACATCATACAAGGCAGTAATCATTCTGACTGTTATATATATTAGCAATAAAAATGGGGAAAATTAAAAAAAGAATGATCGTAGCTAGGTTTCATCATTATAGAACATAAAAGATTTTAAACTAGGGAGCAAAACCAGAGCAGTGTGATAGTTGGCGGATGGTCACACGTGACCGGTGAAACGCGACCTCTTTGTCAGTTACCTGTCTGTGTTTTATTCTGTTGATGTAAATGATTAAATAGTAGGAAATTACTCGCCCCTTGCACCATCGCTTAAGCAGGCTACATATATATGCAGCGATGTTTATTGCAATATATTAGACGTCGATGGTCTAGAATTACTCAAATGCTTTAATGTGATCATATTTAATATACGAACACATGACAACAATGCACAGAAATAAACGAGTCATCGGTTGGCATGTATTTAATCGTTTCGAAGCGGTCAGCATCTTGCTGTCCCGGGCGGCGTCAGAAAGGCGTAATAATGTCGAGACAGTGTTAACAAATGAATCCGTCGAAGCTATAATTAAGCACAAGTATATGTGTAAAGAAGTAAAGAGTCAAGCGATGAAATTCTCTGTCTGGTTCCCAGTGGTTGAATGTTAAGTGTTTGAGGGCGTTCAGACAGAGGTACAGACAGACGTCCAGGCAGACAGGTATACGATGAGTCGCTTTATTACTTTTTAATGACCTAATTAGCGAACTGATGTAAAATACAGCTTGTTGATCCTTTACTGGTCAAGTGTCCAGTCAGTCATTTGGCCATCGTTAGGTTAACGACCCGCGCCACTGTATAGACTGACCAGAGGCCAAACAGTGCACTCTGAACTGGGATTGGCCTTATGTGCTGTCGTCTTAAAGAAAAAGGCGATCTCAACATTTTGACCACCTTGTTTTCCAAAAAATCCTGCATATTATTGATAAGGTCTTGGGCTATGGACAGCTCATCAAAGGAATATAGCGCTGTTTGTTTATTTATTTGAATGGTGTTAAACGCCGTGGGTAAGAATATTTCACTTATACGACGGTGACCAGCATTATGGTGCGAAACCAAGAAAAACTCGGGGGAAACCCGCGACCATCCGCAGGTTGCTGACAGACTGGCATGCTGATGTCTCGAAGGCATGACGTCAGACAATATATACATCGAGAGAAGCCAACCAGAACTTTCACTGTTAACTGTATACAAATTTTGATGGGGAGCCTTATAATCACATAATATGGCCCACGTGGTATAATTTTATTGCTCCAAGAGGCTTGCTTAATATGAAATGGTTAAGTATATACGGTGGCTCATATACGACATTTTCCTTTTTGCTTAACTCTTGTAAATTTTCCTTAGGTTTCAACCTGAGTAAAAAACCTTTTCACCTGGGTGGAAACCTAACGGTTTTCACCCAGGTGGAAACTCACGTGATGCAAGAAGCCTCGTTCTCGTTTCCGTGGGCAGCCGAACTTTAGGACGGGTTATTAATGGAAGATGAAATCATTCTGACTACAGATAAAATTTTGAGGACACTCTATAGGGAAGTCGTGTGGAATTCCATGTGACTTGTCTCCTCCACGCCTTTCTCCGGCATGCTGAAGTTCTTAAATGTTGTAGTCCATCATCATTCTGCCCACAGAAACGAGAACGAGGCTTCTTTCATCACGTGAGTTTCTACCTGGGTAAATACCGTTTCCAACCGAAAACCGGTAACGGTTTTGTTATTCTTAACAAAACAAACCCGTTCCTCTTATGAGCCTTCCGGGGCGATCTAGGTTAACTGGAAGTATACATGAATGATATCGTATACCTTAAGTCCTCATTATATTCGTCCACCTAAAATTTTAGACATCTTACAGAAAAAATTTTGTTATATGTACACGTTATTTTATAATCCGTGTGGAAACTTTTGGTTACTTAAGGTAATTATAAAGCTTGTATGCATGCATCATCATTATTTGTGAAAGCTTGATGGCTTTCATGAAAAACTAAATAGATATAATAGAGGACAATCACAAAAACTACGCATCACCACAATATTCGGAAAGAGATAGAGCTCTTTTTTACCACACTTTTACCTTTCTTTTACGCATCCCTGTTGGGTTTCTCTAACAAACTGACAAGCGAAATATCTTGCATCGTTCATGACGAGAGAGCTGTACGAGAGCGAGATATATATATATATATATATATATATATATATATATATATATATGTGTATGTATGTATGTATGTATGTATGTATGTATATAACCGTTGACCCTCCCTTAGCGAGCAACTTTTTACAACAACAACAGCGCCTTGGTGACTGAAAGACTGGTACCCGAATTAACCAATCTGCTCCGCGCCTGCCCTTAACCCCGGAACTGTCATATGATATACGAGCTGCCACTTCCCGCTAATCAACCGCCTATAAACTGCCGTCATATGATATGTTATCCTACAATCGCCCAAGAACAAACTAAAGCCCGTTTAGCATCCGCGGTGTACTTGCGCTAGAAACAACACGGCCGCTGAACCCCCAGCGTTAACGATGCCAGTTCAAATGGCTGAGAAATTCCTTAAAACTTAAACCTTAGGTTTGTAGGGAAGGTTTGGACTAAAGTATGTGCATGGGGAATACTCAAACCACACAGGCCAAGCTAAGTATTAAACTCTTGTCATGTTTTGTTCTTTACAAGGAAAAAACATATTTGGATCAAAACTGAAGCTGTATCTTTTTTTTCCCCTCTACACAACACTGAAGTCATTCTCAAACCACCCGCGCAGTCCTTGTCAAGTATATAAATCTTGGATAGTTTCTTTACAGAGAAAAGCATACTTGCATGAAAACTGAAATCGTATATGGACTGATGTTTTTTTAGAGAAGTTTTCTTCTGTGGTACACTGGATTAATTCTCCAACCATCCACGCAGTCTTTGCAGAGCATAACCATTGTGTTTTGCTTTTCACACAAAATGCATATTTAGCTAAAAACTGAAGGTTTTAAGGGTATGTTCTATTGTACATTGGGTTTATACTCAAACCACACAGCCCTAGGTTGCAGTATGGGGCCTGCACCACGTCTTCACTAAAAACATATTTTGCCTTAATACCCATGCCCTGGTTCCATATATTGTTGAAATATTATTGAAG
The DNA here is from genome assembly GCF_032854445.1 of Liolophura sinensis. Classification (NCBI taxonomy): domain Eukaryota; kingdom Metazoa; phylum Mollusca; class Polyplacophora; order Chitonida; family Chitonidae; genus Liolophura; species Liolophura sinensis. The sequence goes on from NC_088297.1 coordinate 14,762,792, forward strand.
GTTCTTTTTGTTTACAAATGAAGGCTCAACTAAACATAAGAAAGAACTACATGTATGTGTTGTAATACAGAAGAGTTGTTATACACAAAACAATTTTCTACCTAAGGGGACTACATTTAAAGGTGAAGAAGAATATATACGTGTAATGCTCACAATGTACACCTATGAATGAATGAATCGTTTTTGGTTGACACGCCTTAAGCACTATCCCGGCCTTGTCGTGGCCGTACATATATAAGAAGCCATTGGGTATAAATAGCAAGAAACATGCCAGATGTACGGTCACAAACTGCGACGCATGCGCATTTCAAAAATTCACTTCTCTCTCATTAGCAGAGAGAACGTCATCCCCATAAACGAGAACAACAACAGCCTTTTCGTTTCATTTTTACAGCATATTGTTTTTAGCTAAATTCCCCTATAATTTTGACTTAGGTATATAAAACTACTCTCTGCACGTATGAGATTAAAAATCAACGACTAAGTACCAGTTGGTGTGGACCTCATGTATTTATGTATAGTGATGAACGTTAGGCTTACTCATAATAATATATAACTATACAGTATTAGCACGATGTATCAGAATACATGCAGAGCAATATCGTCAAATAAACGCAGCTGGAGTATAGCTAAAAAAATTAATGGCGCGAACTAACAAGATTGTCTGTTTATCTACTGTATTTAACGTGCATAACGAGAACCCTTAATAAATAAAAACACGATAAAATAATTATAAAAAAAGACCTTAAAGAATATATTCTTTAGTTTTTTTTTCTGTCAACATTTGTTGCCATTTGTGTGTATGATTATATGCGAACATCCGTCTGTTCTTCGAATCAAGGCTTAAATAATTTCTATATTTACTTATGTATATGATAGCAGTTCTACGCCGTACTGAAGAATATTTCATTTATACGACGGCGGCCAGCATTATGATGGGAGGATAGCGGACAGAGCCCGGGGGAAACCCACGATCATCCGCAGGTTGCTATCAGAATTTCCCACGTACGGCCGGAGAGAAATGATTTCTATACAAACTCGTCAGTTCGTTACAACAGCATATGTCTATGTCTTAACACTCTGGTGTAAATGTAATGTATATCTGTAACTATGTCTCATTTACATTATTTACTTAAAATGTATACATATATTTTTACATACGTCGTATAGTGAGACGATCCGGTTTTCGTAAAGGTCCGCGCCCCAGGATATCTAATTGTGCCGTCTGCACGGTATAGAGTTCAAAACCCTGTCAAAAGATAACGATTTCTTAGTACGTCAAAGGATAGCCCATTTCCAATAACCACAAACTGTTTATAATGACTACATATAGATATACACGCTGTTTAACAGATTTGACAGAAACATTCACACGGATGATGGGAACGAGGTAATCGTTTCGTGATAAGGCACTGATTGGTTCACTCGAGACTGCCATTATCCCGTCAACTCGTATCTTGCCCGGAGGCTAACTGTAATTTGCTACTTTGACACTACAATTATGACATAACGGACAGGCAAGTGTTTAGAAACGATACACATGTAAATTGAAATGATAGACGTCTGTTATCAGTAGAGTAGATAAGGCGCTCTCTCTTGGCTCAAATAGTACACAGACTTTAGCACTTTATATCGGCTGGGTATAGAGATATAGCACACACACCCAAAGTCACACAAAATGGATTCTTGAAGATATATATACTACGTTAAACAATAAGTAAATAAATAAATAACTATATAAATCCATAAATAAATCAAACAAGGAAGAAGGGTAAATCACACAACCATTTCCTGATTAAACCATGTTTATAAAATAAAATTGTTGTATTTTGGGGGATAATATATAAGACTAATGTGAATTTTTTTCGTATGTTTAAAAATCCTGTAAATCAAGAAATATTTTAACACACAGTTGGGACCAAAATAACACGACAATGTCATTCTGTCAATTTATACACATGCAGTAAAAGCGCTCCCCGAATTTTCCGAAGATTTTCTAGTAATATCTGTTGATAGTGTGTATAGTATACGTACGGAATGATTTTCTAGTCCCACTTCAGATCGAGAACAGCTACATAACATTAAATACATACGCGGGTGTATAACTCATATTTAATGCACATGGGAATTTGATTTATAAGTTCAGCCAGAGTCGTATACCAAACATATTTATCCAAATCGGGTCATTATTAGGTTTTCGAGACTAAATAATTGGCTGCTATGAATAAGTTTGTTATTACAGAAATAAAAATAGTTTGAAATTACACAATTCGCATTAGAGTTTTTCAACGAACTCCAAAATAAGCTTTTTCGTTATAATGCAGTATTTATACTTCTCTTCTACTTATGGGATCTAATCGAATGATCGATCACAAAGTGTGCATTAATGGGCACACATTCATAGCATTTTTATTTTGAACATGTCGCTGAATAATTATTAGTTTGTTTCGATTTGGATTTTCAAACTTTGAAGAAGAGTAAATCAGAAAATTGCAGAAGATATAATCGCTAGCAAATTCCTTAATAGCCTGATTTACTTAGAAGGCTGATTTCCGGTCAATGAACAAATAGAAAACTGCATGGGGGTTGAGTTAAGTTTCGGTAATTTACAATTGAGTGTGCTTTTTCAAATCGACAAATTGTACAACAATGGGACAATAAAACAAAACAATTTCTGAACAAAGAGAAGGTCACATTATCAACTAGTATGGTATAAGAAAATGTACCCCTGTCACTAAGATTATTTTCCATATATATGTACATGCAAGTATGTGCGCGATCAGATATCGAAAAAAATAGTATTGTTTATCTAGGCATATAATAAAAGTGAAATGACAGAATTGTATGTATGGGTATATTGTAAATATCCAGTATTTGTAAAACAAGATAAACAAATAATCATAATACATACAAAATGAACTATGAACCAAATAACTTCACGATTGTCTCTCATAGATGCTAAAATAAACACAGAACAAACCTGAACTGTCCACAAAATCACATAAATAAATATGTAAAATCCATGCAAAAACCGGATTTCATTTGGTTCAAATTCTTGTATGCAAAAGATGTCGATGTTAAATAGAATAGTCTGAACGAATGATGACTCGTAAATCCCATGTACGAGTGTAAATGACGCGTACATATACGTGTTTGTACACATATGAATGATGGTGCCTCATTTGTCATGGTTGTTCCCGCTCACGTTGTTCTCCAGCTACATAAATAAACCAGACACATTTTCGTTGATTATTTTTTGTAGTTGTACTAGGCCAACCAGTTAAAGACAAATAGCCCACCGTAGTACCGAATTGTGTGGTATATCTAAAAGATGACGTACACACTATTACACGAGAGTTGATATTACCATACCATTAGATTTCTGAAAATGCTTCTCTTCTCTTTATTTGGTTGGCGTTTTACGCCGTACTCAAGAATCTTTCACTTTTATACGACGACGTAGGAGGAATACCTCTCTTAGAGACATGTATTCTACACTGTTAAGAAATGAATAAATGCTTGGGGTCTAACGGCGTACTTAACAATTTTCCAGTCATATGACGACAATACACTGTTAAAAATTCTAGTTGAATCTTTATAGCACAGCGTACATATGTACTGTGCTTTTGAGTTTTACCGTTAGTAAGAAGAAGGCATTTTGTTTCCACTCGAAAACTACTGCAGTGAAGTAGCGAAAACGTTCCGCCATTGAAGACTTAACAAGCCCGAAAATTACATACTTCACACATGCGAGTGTATTCAGGACTTGAGGTAAGATGTGTGTGCACACACACATAGACAACGACATCACTTACCCACTTTAACTCAGTCTTCGTCCTGGCGGGATGAAAAACATCTCCGGCTGGTGGAACAAGCTATAACTTGTTAACGAGATGCACGGAATCTTTACAACGTCTGTATGTAATAGTCGGACTTGAAAAGTTTCGCACAGTACATCGGCACTTGTCTACACAGCGGAAGGATCGTCCTGTCTCGCGCGAGGTGGCTGTTGCGCGGTGCTTGTTTACAAATCACAGCACGTGCTCATCCTTCTGCGCGATGCTCGCTCGTTATCATCTTTGACACTTTTGCCTCGTTCTGGAGATCCTCTCACATCGAGGCTGGACCTCTTGCTCTAAATTATACATTCGGACCGACTTCCAGGCGCCAATAAGTAATGTGAGGTTATTTCTTCCCCACTTGAAGGTATTCCAAACGACGTCTTCGGGACTAACTAGGGGAGATCTATGGCATCCTTGCCTGAAAGATATTTATGAAAATAATTTACGAAACGGCAGAAAACCGCGGGAAAACTTTCCGGAAAACCGTTAATTTTATATTTAGATTTCTATATTTAGACGAAATCCCAACCCTTGGACGTGAGGTAGTACAGAATTTCAAATGGTTGTTTCAGAGAAGAAAAAAACTCAAATATCAAGAAAAAAAATCTTCGAAAGTTTTGATTTTAATATCCATTCCAAGTATTATGACATAACTGCAATTTCTTCCCCCAAAATCACGGTAAGAATTCGTAATTCTTATATATATATATATATATATATATATATATATATATATATATATATATATATATATATATATATATATATATATATATATATATATATATATATATATATATATATATATATATATATATATATATATGATGATTGCGACATACACAGAACGTTTTCACATGTTCGATGACGGCAAGGTTCATGGGTGGGGTAAACCTAAGTACTCGGGATAAATCACCGACCTCTGGTAAGTTACTGAAGAGCTTTTTTAGTACCCACATTTGACGTACAGACATATCCTCCATATTGATTGAAGCCTAGTGGTCTTCAACGAATAATATTGCTCAAACGGCCACACCCGGGCGCCTTACACAGCTTATTTTCACCAAGTCTAAACGAACAGTGTAAGTGGTTGCATCCACCGATTCTCTGTTCAAGTCAGGTTAAGAATATATTTTTTTTTACCTGATCACCGTTTTAAGAGATCAATAATAAAGCGAGGTACTGGAAAGACACGATAAATTTCGACCCTAAAAATGTGCGGTTATTAAGATATGCCAAGGTAGTGTTGTTAAAATATGCAGACACAAAACAATTCGAGTGAAACATTGTGTATAATGTAGATTACTTCATCTTAATACCCTTATATACTTTCCACCTTGTCAGTGTTGTAACCGTACATGCAAAGTGTTCAAAGCCAGTTTTTACTCCCTAAAATACTAGTATATATATTACGGACAATTTTAAGTGACTAAAAACCTTTGCGAACAATGGGACAGAACATTGATCTGAAGAGATTATAATTACATAATTATAATTATATTACATAATATATATATATATATATATATATATATATATATATATATATATATATATATATATATATATATATATATATATATATATATATATATATATATACAGTATGAACAGAATAATGGTATGAACAGAAATTTGAAAAGAATAATGGCATCGACGGAACAATGGGTGAAGAGACTATAATTGCGGGGGTAGATAACTATAGTCTGAACAGAATAATGGTATGAACAGAAATCAGGAAAGAATAATGGTATGAAATGGAATAATGGCCTGAGCAGAATAATGACAAGAATAGAACAGAAGTCGGCACAGATAAATAGTCCCGACGGAGATAATGAGAAATTGGCCTAAATCAGAGTAATAGGCTTAGTCGGATTCTGAAAAACTGTACATACTATTAAGCACTCAAACCGTAAAATACTGACAAAAACTGTTGCTACACACGTTCAGCAAAAAGAAAAGGTTTAAGGTTATTTGGCAACGACTGGGACGCGTCACGTATAGTTGTCAACCTGCGTGCCGGGGTCAAAGGTTATGTAAGTGATGACGGAGTTGCACAGCGACCGGAAGTTCTACGATCGCTGGATGTTGTACAAGGCAGGCAGCTGCTGAAGGATGGATTGGTATTTTTTTTTCTTCAGCTTTTATTTTTCTTACTTCCCTATTTCTTTACACCAGAGTTTTTGCTTCCTGTCCATCATCGCCATGCTGGAAAACAGAGACAACTTTCTTGAGCTTTTGATTAACGCGGGAGTTGTATTTATTCTCGCAGCGGCGCGGACATGTTGTTGTTGCTGTCAACGTGGATATTCACACTTCTGCTGAAGAAACAGGAGCCGTGTAATGGCCTAACCGACCTGCCATCTGCTGACAGATCGCTCTGAGACGAGGATGTGAGTAGAATCCACTGGCAAGAAGGCTCTCCAGCTAGCACACGTGCATTCGTTTTCCTTTTAATATTATTTATTGAGTATACTCGCCACAGGTATATATGTCTCATATTTCAATACCAAGAACAGCCACATAGGCCAGCATCAGGAAACACGCTTAGGTATCCAGCCGCAATATGTATTGTTCTCAAAGGCACTAAAATGAAAAGACTAAAATGAAGTATATATCTGATGAAAGACCATTAAACACTGAGGTCCAGTATAATTGTGGATTTATTTTTTTACAACTTTCCAAGAAAATAAAATGGTTTGAAAACATTAGTTTTTACGGTGTTCTGTAGTGACCCAGAGGGTATTAGTTATGCGACATCAACATTTGTTTGGGTAAAATAATCCGTTTCAATTGCCGTTTGAGGAATGCATCTATAAATCTATAGGCACTATTAATGATGAAATCTGGCCGTCTGTTAAAAAACCTGATTTGACATCATTGGTCCTAGGGTGGTCAGAAGAGGACACCACAGGAACCAGAAATGAAATGCATTTTACTAGGTTAAATAGCGTTTGATGGTCTTTCATCTGACACATACTTCACGTTAATGTTTACTTTGCCTTGACGAATAATTCACTTAAAGGAAACGACAACGCTGTAGATCAAATGCATATATGTGTATGGACATATCCATAGGAAGTCTAAAAAGCATGACTATTTAGTTTTGTGATAATGCACAACCGAGTAATCAGTAATTCTAAATTGGCTAAATCGCCCACATTGAGACAATCAAAAGCACCGCCATGTTATCAGTTGTATCCAATCAGACGCGAGTTATTTCTATAACCCGGGGAGGGGAAGCGCCTGTTTCCGCGTACGTCACCAGAACCATGTTTTCATTTTTCACCATATGCGCACGGGCACGAGTGACGGGTCATCGTGCTTCCGGTTGCTCTAACAAGGCGCATCCGATGGCCTCATTAAAGCCACCTATAGGAGATGGATTTATAAAATTGCCAAGCAAGTCAAAAATGATATCCATTTAGGTATGTTTCAACATGCAAGCATTTCGTTTTTGCTTATTCTCCTGTCACGATTGGCGTTTTGGGTGCAGTTTTTTTAGTCCATTCCACTGGGAACAAACTACTATAAGTTTTAGCTCGATGTAAAATATAAACTATCATATCTATGTACAAGATATGTACAGGAATGTCTTCATCATATGCAATTGCAATGATTCTGAAATTTGATGCGCTACATACCCCCAATGACAATTCAGAAATTCTCCCACATCACCCACGACTTCTGCATTTATTTATTTATTTGATTGGTCTTTTATATTTCACTAATTCTGCGGCGGCCAGCATTATGGTGGGAGGGAAACCCCCAACCTCTAAAGCGACATCCCAAACTGCTCCCAGATTATGCACATATTGATTAAGGAACACCAGCAAATTGTCAATGTACTTGTATTAACGTGGGGAAAAACCAGGAGTGAGTTTTTCGGTGGCCCATTATCTGCATAATATTTCATAGTTTTTATAATATTCGTTTGGTGTGCATTTAATGCCATATTCAAAAACAAAATTTTGGCGGGGAGTGTGTGTGTGTGGGGGGGGGGGGGGGGGGTAGGGGTTAGAAACCGGAGCTTCTAGATTGACTGAAACCCCCCCTCTTTGCCACCTATATATGACAAACCCTCTGAATGCCGATTCAGAGAGAGCTGGATTCGAACCTGTGACCTCATTGCTGCAAGAGCAACGCTTTAGGTAAATAAGTCTGTATTAACCGAAAACTCAGAGTATTTTATATTGTAAACTACAAAGTCTCTTTATTGTTGTCGAGCTGAATTATAATCAAGATTCAGTCTCATATCTCCTGAACAAAGCTATACTCTTTGGACATCACATCTAATTTATTAGGTATATGAAAGGATTAGACATCCTGAAATTTACTACTGGTTGTTGATGCACACGTATTTACGGAAGTTGCGTTCGCTGGGTAGACAGTTAGTCCCGCTCGTCTGTGTCTAACAGGACTTCAGCTGAAAGCTACTCGCTGTTAGACCATGTCTGTTTACGTTTTGCTAACAGCGATTCTTTGTCACAATTTGTCAGCTCAGTTAGTCATGTTTCTTATCTCCTCCTCAAAAACGGCTATAACCTGATTTACATCCGGCGAGCCTTCCTTCTCCGCATTCTTTATGACGCCGGAATTTTATATCTCCCAATGGATTGAAGCGCTCCATATGGTCTGTCCGAGCGACGTCCAGTTCGTCACAGATACAGAGCGTGATTCATGTGTGTATACGGTGGGCCATTTGTGCCACCTGGAATATATAGGCAACAAATAAATGAAGAAGAAAAAGAAAATAATATATATAACATTATCAAGTCCAGCTCATGCTGCCTTCCTCTCCGGCCGCACCTGGGTTTCCCTTGAGCTCTGCCCTGTTTCCTCCCAACATAATGCTGGCCGCCGTCGTATAAGCGAAATATTCTGGGGTACGACGTCAAACACCTATCAAATAAATATATAACATTTCTGCATCATGTCCTCTGTCAATTAAGAGACATATTCTTGAGTACAGCTCTAAACCCTAATCAAATAGATCAAAGCACCCTACACCTGTGTTAAGATCAATGTCGATCGGGTCTTAACTTTCTCGGTTCTCAAATATCCTTACAATCAAATGAAAAAACGATAGATCTGTAAACTGAGGCTATAAATATATTTCATCTAATATATTTTCAAAAGTATTTCATGAAAAATATGAAAAAATGATGCACGAAAGAAAAAAAAACAAACTGTAATTCTTCAATGCAATGGCTAAATGATAAATGAGCTCGCTTTCTGTTTAGATTATTTCCTCACATACATATAGCAGATAGAGTACATCCGTTCATGCCTATTAGAAGTAAAGAAATGTAAAGCCTTCACCTGAAATTAAACGTTACACTATTTCAAGTGAAAACATGCAGCCTGTATATATCGACAGGTGATTATGGTACAAACCGACCGCCATACTTTCACATCAGCCTTCATCGTCCAGATCTGTCCCGTCGGGCCGCCTGAAGTGCTCACTAAAACGCGGACTGTCAAAAAAAGACGCCCGAGAACACAGTCCGTGAACTCAGTTCGAAATATTTCCCATTCCTATCAGATTTTATCGTCGACATAATTAAAAAAGAAAGGATAGATGAAACCAAGGGTACGTGAACTTGTAAACTCTCAAAACGCAAAAAGTTTCAGAAGTCTCACAGGGGACAAACCAACATTTTGACAACGCAGTGGAGTTGTCGGACAGAGAGATCTGTTGATAATTTTGATTCGCTCTTTTACGCCCATTACTGACAAAAGCTGTCCTTATACGACAGGTGTTTTTTCTTCCAAAAACATATTTCTGTTAAAATTACTAAACAAGATCAAGTGACCACTCCCAAAGTATTATGAATTCATTTATAGCATATTTCCAGGGGGATCAAATGCAATGAAAGACAATATGATTTGAGACTAGAATAGGCAGTAACATTTAAAACGATAATGCATCCTAACTATATAGCATCATCAAAGAAAAGCACCAAACATTGGCATCGGTTATGTTGCAGCTAATTATTTTACTGCCAACAACCGTGCTTTCGTGACCTTAACAAACCAATCTCCCACTATATTTTCTAGAATCAGTTACACAAGAGGAGCAAATTAGAATGACCGGGGTAAACCAGCGACCTTTGGCCAGCCGACGAACGTTTGCACGTCATATGTATATTGAGGGAAACCAGAGGTTTTAAACGAAGACATGGCTGACAACGGCCCGTATTTATCAAACGACTTAAGACTGATGTCAAAAATTCAAACGCAGCTACAAATAAAGTGTTTTGCTCTAGAAAGTTTAAAATTTGAACACTGATTCTTTACTGCAGCACAATGTACTAACTACATTTTGGTTTCTTTTCTGTTCCGAGAAGATTATGGTGATTTGGGTTTGTCCAGGTCTAACTTAGCAAAAAAAAAGTAATAAATTTCATTTACGGGACATGATTTGCATCTCAATATTACCCCTTTATTTTACAGTGATTTTCTTCATTGGTCCGACATTTTCGGAAATGACGTCAAAGGTGAACTTATACATGTATAGTGGGGCCAGTATTGCACCAGCTATAACCTTTGACATCACGACTGCAGACTGCATGTGATAATTTCCGGACTAATTGCTATATAGGCAAAAGGAAAAACTGTAGTACAAAGCCATGTTAACCCTCCAAGAAAAATATGACAATCATTTTGTACTTTTTTATGTTAGGTCACATCCTAAATTGTATATTAAGAAATTAAAACCATACGATTTATTGGTCGTGGGTTTCCCACTGGCTATGTCGGGTTCCCTCCCACCATAATGCTCGCCGCCGTCGTATAAGTGAAATATTCTCGAGTGGGGCATAAAACACCAATCATATAAATAAATAAATATGATTTATGTATCCATTATTACATGGTGGCCGACAAGTCTCCTGTAACATTCGTATCATCTGGATGGACCTGGGACTGTCTGGCTCAGCCCCCTGTTTTGCTGACGATCAGGCGACCGCTGTGAGAAACATGTGCTTGTAGAATTAAGAGGCACTTAGAGTTGTGTGTCTGTGCGATGATGAATGGGTCACATTACCGCGTGGAAACACGAGATCCTGACAGGCCAGTCAGGCACATCACGTGAGCAAACATTGAACCGATGGGAGCCGTGGTAATCACGTGACGCAATCCATCTCTGTCTGTAACAAGATGGCAACTTTACCTCCATAGGAAAAAGGCAGTATGTATATGTATGCTTTGGATTTTATGTCTTTTTTCTTCCATGCATCTGAAGACAAGTAATGAGGTTTATGTGTTATACTGTGCCTGCTTGTGAAAGGGCTAATCCAAGTCAAGTGCTGCTGCCACTGAAGTACCATGCCGAAGACACCAGACATGACACCCCACCCAGTCACATTATACTCATACCGATCCAACCAGTCCTGTTTCCTTGTTCTAGCCTTCCAATTCTGAGCGCCAAGCGCGGCCGCAACAAGCACCATTTTTAAAGTCTTTGTTATGGCCCGAAACGGGTTTGAACCCTGGTCTCCCGGCTCCGAGGCGAACGTATCTAACCATAAGGCCATCGAAGCGGTCCTATTTCTTCATTTGAATGGCGTTTAACGTCACTGTGACTCCGTTATAACGGAGTTAGAGTTACAGTTTGCGTATAGCAATGCATCAGTGACAAACAAAGATTTAGCTGTACAATGTGGCGATACAAATTGCCAAATTGTAAAGTTCCGTTTTTAGTTTGGTCGAGGGCAGCAAAATTTAATGATCATTATTGTTTTTTTCGTTTATTCTTTAATGTTTAAAATAATTAAAGATTAATCATGAACTGATTTGAGTTACCTAAATAATCATTTGCAATAGTAGTTACTAGTTTTAGTTTAGTTGTACAGGGGTAGGGTGGTGGAGCGAGTGTGCAGGGTTGGGTGGAGGGTGGGGGGTGGTGGTGCAGATTTATTTAATTTAAGCGTTTTTTTACCATCGAAACTATTGGCTTCTAATTAATTGGTGTCACAAACTCGAATCTAATTCGCAATGGTTCGGATGCGGTTTTATAAATATGTTTTATCAATTTTTAAATATAAGCTCATTAGAAGCTACTTGGCAAACAGCTGAGTTTTACTTCGTGTAGTCCGGTGTCCACCTTGCACCTATAAACCTGCCTGCCATTTTGGTGAGTAGAGCGCTAAACACCTGGATACAATCCAATACAAGTTGAACAGAAATTTAGTAAGTCGCTGATGAAAGGTGTCAAAATCAATCTCTGTTCTGGAAACTGAAATCTTTTAGACAGAACCACCGATCTTGATGAATGAAATCACTCATACTTGAATCATTTATAATGCAACGTAACAAAAGGGTGATATTGTATCTCCACATTATAACGTTAAAACGTCACCGCAATTATGCTTTAATAACAGCTACGTGACAATCCGCCGCACACGTCACAGACAATCACGTCATCAGGGTGACGTTGGTCACTGTTGTAATAGTCTTCAGCTCATTGTACCTGACGTCACTAAAAGTCCACGTCACTACCGTGACGTCGGTCATTGTCGACGTAGTCTTCAATAACAGTTATTGTTAAGACGGCAATAGTAAGAAGTAAGACAGATTTATTCTTGGACATTGCACTTGCTCGTGGAGTTAGATTTTGCTAAGAAGGGAATATGGCACGTAGATTTAGGCGCCTACATCGGATGAGAGAAGAAGTGGTAAAGATAACAAGGCGACTGTTTCGTTTCTGCTGTATTTGCGGAACTGTGGAAGAGGAAGTAAAGACAGACATCGTCCCGGTGAGAAAAGTTTTCTCGGGAAACCTTGGCAAAGCGGAGTTTTCCGCTCCTGGATGTGAACACGACAAGACCTCTGGTGATGAGTTAGAGACGACAACCGACAAAGACACAAGTACATGTAGCGGAGTTAGTCATGAACAATCAGAGACGACAGCCGACAATGGCATGGGTAGCAGAGTTAGCGGTGAGCAATCAGACAAGACAGCCGACAATGGTATGAGTAGCAGCGTTAGTGGTGAGCAATCAGAGACTAGAACTGACAATGGCGTGGCCAGTAAAGTGGGCGGTGAGCAGCCACAGCCTACCGCCGACAAAGGCGAGACCAGCAAAGTGACCGCTGAGAAATTCTGCTCCGAAGATGTTGGACCAAAAACCTTCAATTCTGCGCCCTCTTCGGACTTAAGTCTGTCTGATTTTCCTGTCGTAGGTGGTCCGAGAAACAGCTTGGGATCAGAAGAGGCCAAACAGTGTGAATACCAGATAGAATATTACAATGACGATGTCTGGCCCACACAGTATCTTGTGTCGGGATGGAAGGCACACAGGATTCTGTCCTCGGGAACTTTTGGAATTGTAAAACTTGTCTCTTTCTCGGATCCTCCCGAAACATTTGTCCTAGAAGTACGCCTGGCGCAGGAGAGCGAAAGGGAGGTAACCGCGTTGGCTCATTGCCAGAGTCGCTTTGTCGCCGAGCTCTGCGCCTCTGTCGTTCACTCACAGAAGCGCCTGATGTTCTTGAGGAACTACCAACATGGCGACTTGGCTCGCTGGATGGCGAGAGACAAAAACAGGACTGTCTTCAACGAGGGCATCGCCGTATGGACAGCAGCCAACCTGTATGCCGGAGTAGACTACCTTCATAGAAAAGGCATCATGCATTTGAATATCACACCGGGTAATGTTCTGATAGACGTTTACGGCTACCCGATTCTCGGTGGTTTCCGGAATGCCAGAAAGTTGGATGACAGCGCCGAGCGCTTGCAGAAGCACGAGTTGAATATAGCTTATGCCTCCCCAGAAATGTTAGGAATACGTCCACCCGACAAGATGGCCGACCTTTGGGCAGTCGCCTGCTGTTTGTATGAGATCATCAAAGGGCGGTCACCGTTCCTTGGACGAACCAACGCCGAGACAGAAATGAGAGTCTTTCTGGGATGTGTCAGAGATATGTATGGCCTGTCGTATGCGGCATTCAAATTCATCTCGAGTGAACTCCACTTGCATCGGAGTCGTCGGTTTGGATTCCACGGCGGCATCACCTGCATTATGCGTCAGCGCCTGTTTCGCCATATTGACTGGTCAGAATTCCAGTCGGAAAGAAGACCAGGAGAATCCCCACTGCTCGCCATTTTACCTTGTTTACCGGAACTGAAGCGTCCTTCTACTAAACATAGAGAGCCGTCCAAAATCTTAGCAGCTTTGCAAAACGAAATTTCATCCTCTGAGGAAAGTGACAGGGGTCGCAGAAAAGTGCCACCTAGGAAGCAACGCAGAAGGAGGCGCCCGAAAAGAGAGAGAACCAGACGACGCGGAGGACGCGTTGTTAACAAAAATGGATATCTTGCCAGTGACGAGGATAGTGGTGAAGACGACTAAACTGCGACTAGTGCCAGGGTACAGAAGACAAGAATTTAACATTATAAAGGTGCCACACCATTCACTCAGTTTTATTTCATCCGCAAAATCACTGTTTCGATAAGATTTTTTCACGCCTTTCATTAAATACTTGTATCATGATGCATCTTTAACATATGACCGGCTTTTATTTTTACATATTGTTCTATGCATGAATTGTTTAGTATCTTTGTGTTGATTAAAAATGATTAAATGATAAAAAAAAAGTTCAAGACGGTCTATTGTCTTTTCTTTTGGTTACGTAAGGCAAAATATATTGATTTGCGTTTTTTATTAACTTTTAATTGTTATATTCTTATTCCTTGCGCCACATGATTTTTGCCAGTGGAATAACGGTGGAGCTTATTTGCTGGGGTTGATACGCTCCATTGATTCACCTGTCAAAGTAATTTCCACCTATAATTGTAAAACCGTATCGGGGATTTTTCGTAAATTACATTTTCTTTGAATGCTAAATCACACTACAAAATGATGAAAAACTGTAGAAAATTGGCTGAGGGTGAAGAAAGAAAAATGGTCTGTTCATTTAGTTATTTATTCATTCATTTATTTATTTACTTCCTAAGTTTTCACTTATACGATGGCGGTCACTTTAATGGGTGGGATTAACCGAGGAGCGCGCCTTTGGCAAGTCTTTGTCCAACTTTCCCACATGTAGCGTGCAACATATAAAGAACATTAAGCTATAGGAACGGCCACACGCATCTTGGTTCACTTATTGTCACCAAGGCCACACTAACAGTGGCAGTTTAGAAATCTATAAATTTCATGTCTATGATCGGATTTGAACCCGAATCTGGTGTGTCGTATTGAAAGGCAAACAACTTGAACCAGTTGATCCCAGCGATTTAACCAGTTGTATTCCAGAAAAGATATCATGTTCAAGCCCACCTTGAATTGTTTGTCAAGCACGTTTAGCTTCTGCTTGCATAATTCCGTCCTTTTTTTTTATTTTTTTGTAGGGACCTCCGTGTAGGGGCCTGAGTTGGTTAGCGCGCTAGCGCAGCGTAATGGCCCAGGAGTCTCTCACCAATACGGTCGCTGTGAGTTCAAGTCCAGCTCATGCTGACTTCCTCTCCGGTCGTACGTAGGAAGGTCTGTCAGGATGGTCGTGGGTTTCCTCCATGCTCTGCCCGGTTTTCTCCCAGCATAATACTGGCCGCCGTCGTATAAGTGAAATATCCATGAGTACGACGTAAAACACCAATGAAATAAATAGATAAATATTTTTGTACTTTATGAACTTTTTTTAGTTCTTTTGGTAGCTTGTGTTAAACGTCGTTTTGGGAATTGGCATCGCGATTATTGGCCTGGAATGTCCTTATTGGTTGACGGCTGGTATAGGAATGTCGGTTTCGACGCTTAGAAGCATGGTTTCCCGAAGCTTGCATCAATAAACCTAACCGGTTTGTCAAGTGTGGGACTAGGTACCCGAGGCTTCCCTGTCGTTCTGCACGGTTTCCGTCCGCATATACTTGCTGAGATCTAGTGTTCCAAAAACGGACAAATGAATTTATTAAATGATGGCAAAATCTTACACCGGAGAAAGAGAAAGATGGCGTATAAGAAGGAAATGAGTTGCTATTCGATACCGGAAACCAGGGAAGTAAATTTCCCCAACAGAAAGACTACACAAATACATAGGCCTACATTAATTTTGCTCAAAACAGCCAGAGAGGAATATGTGAAGTTCACTCTGTACACCTTAAATAAATGTTTAGACTCACGCCAACACATATGGGTGGGGGGAACTCACGTACTGACTGGTTTTATATATAGTTTAAACATTAAAATATGGATGTGTTTTCACATAAACCGTTAAAATCAGTGCCAAATAAGTATTTCATTTAAAAACAATCGAATTAAAGAATAATTATTACTTAACGATAACAAAAAATAAACGTCATCAAACACATCTTATATTCTATACCGCACCCTTTCGCGAAAACAGGGACAATTATTTATGGAAACGGAGGCAAACAAGTTAACTGCGTTCTCAATCAAAGTGTATGTACCATGCTTGTAGCCTTGATTTTGAGAAATGACCTTGACATTTTTTTCGGCTCATCTAGAAATGTCACCTGCTTTTTAAAAAGTCCTGAACGTGCTGTGGATGTTGACTCCGTCCGCCTCCCAGGTAGCTGCAGTCATTAACTCCCTACCAGCTGTTTGATGGCAAACCACCGAGTCAGCTGCACGAGGAGATTCTCGCTGAACCACGTGACGGCTTTCGGTGAACCTCGTTGGCCCACCTCATTGGCTGCGGCTCGTCGCTATGGAGATTGCATGGGGAATGTCTTTACCAGCTTTCGGCGTGGCTGTGCTTTGAACTTGACATGTTAATTCGTTCTACGTGAACGCCCTCATAAAACAACAGGCACACGCGAGCTGGAAAATTAAACAGTTTAGCGTTGATTGGAACATGTGCTTTGAATTAAAATCACAAAGTTTTCACAGCGGGGCTCGATGTTAATGGACCGCAAAGACCACATGCTTGGCTGAAACAACAACGACTCCAGCGTAATAATGTGAAAATAATTCCAAGCTAAAACAGAACTAAATTTTAGTTGGTAGCTAGATTTTATTTTTTTCCAAGAAATTGTCTGCTGCTCACTATTCTTTTCTTTTAACATTACAGTAGTAAGCCTGGAACAGTCTAGACCTGGCAAACCCAAACGTGTCTTGTCAAATCGCCAATGTTTCGGTTTACCCTCGTGTGTCCTTCGGAGGCACCCGAATCGACCAGATGGCGTCCAAGGAGAAATGCTGTGAAGGAATTCAAACCGCCCATGTTCTGTAGTTTACGCCAGTTAACTTCGGATTCAGCAGAACTAGTGATGCATTTCTCAGGCATTGGCCAGAACTCACCGACTTTGCTCAGTCCGAGCAGACGTGTGTTTTCTCCGCTCTGTAGCATATGAGAACCTATTTTCGGCCTCGTGGTAGGTTTTTGCAATGAGCCGGAACAGTGTGTGGTACAACACCTGTCTTCGACCCGCAAACAGCGCCACCTAGCGAGATCGAAGCAAGAACATGCTGTGTTAGTGACCATTAAGCCTAGCTGAAATATTACACCAACGTACTGACTTTCCATAATACTCATGTACTAAAATTTGTGAGCTTCTACCCCACAAATTGATAACTTTCGTGTGCCACCATGCCATGCAATGCACACATCCAGCTTGTGCTTTTCTCTACAAAATATCGAACTGGGCAAAACGTTTTCAGTTCTAGACAAAACAGACAAAAATCTGATGTATACAAGGTGCAGAATAGCAGTGAAGTGTGTGTGTGTGTGTGTGTGTGTGTGTGTGTGTGTGTGTGTGTGTGTGTGTGTGTGTGTGTGTGTATGTATGTATGTATGTATGTATGTGATTTCATGTCGTACTAAACAAGTTTTCAGTCAGATGACGAAAGTTCGTAGGTGTGTGTACATTTATTGTGTCCTCTTGAGCGAGTCATTGCCACCAAGACTCTGCCACCACTGAAACATCTTTCCGAAGACATCCAACATGACACCCCACCCTTTCACATTATAACAACTCCGGGCCAACCAGTACCGTGTCCTTGATATAACAGAGGATCACAGATGAGCGCCTAGCACCAAGCAGCAGCAAATCTTTGGTTTGATCCCAGGTCTAAGTCGGGACACTCTAACCATTAGACTACCAAAGAGTCGTCTATCTTATGTATGTAGCAGTATTATCCAATCAGCACCCCGTCACTCTTCATTTGGGAGGCAAATCTCGCACCCAATTGCACGAATTGTGCATGCGCAACTTCTAGAGCCAGATTAAGGTATTCGTCGTATATTAGTATCCATCGAGTTCAATTAAATTGCATCGTTGGATATGGTTTAACGTCGTACTTAACAATTTTTCAGTCATATGACGACGGAGTCCTTAAGAGTGCATGTAATATGCCTCACTGTTGCAGGACGGACTTCCATCGCTCTTTTATAGTACTGCTTTACTGAGACGACTAACCGAAGACAAGTAAGCTATCCCCTAGGTAGGGCCTACCCAGGTAAATTTTTTTCTCTATTCGAAAGTGGCCAGTATTATGGTAGGAGGAAACCGGGGACACCAACCACCATCCACAGATTGCTGGAAGACTTTCCAGCGTACAACTAGAGAGGTATATGAGATGGACATGAACTCACAGCGATCGCATTTGTAAGTGATTTGTAAGGGATCTATTGCGCTTGCAGGTTAACCACTACGCCACGGAGGCATCTCTCCTTACTTGGGAAAAAAATTAAAAACATAAAAGTCGCATCGATTCTATTTTAAAAAGGCTATACCGGAGAATTATTCTTTTTTTTTTGGCAAAATCCATATTCGTAAACAAAATCAAGTTTTCTCTGTTAACCAAGTATAGCTCAACCCATTGCCTTTCAATAAATATCAGACTCGCATCTGTAGCATTTACAGTATTCAAATTATTCTAAAATTAAAAAAAATTCTGTGATGGACTTTGTGGACAATATTGACTGTGTTAGATACCTGCGATGTGAAACCGAAGTTCCGTTCAATAATTAGCCCACTTTGATGGAATTAAGGAATTAAGGTGACTTTCATAAACGAAATTTTGATTACTCCAACATGAAATACAGTTTTTAGGTTGTACTAGACCTTTGTGGCGTCCGTGAAAACCAAGAATGGTCCAAGAAGTGTTCAACAGAAATCACACATTTATCTCCTCTTTATTCAACCATGCCGACAAAAAAAGGTTAAAAAGTGAATTTTGAATGTAGTTTTTGGTGGCGTTTCCACTGAGTGCAGATACTTCATATTTTTTCACATTAATATGTTTAGTTCCTCATGATCATTATGACCATTAGTTCCTCGGGCAGGTACGTGTTAGCTCGCAAGATTGAAAGCGGCCTCAGACCCATATTAATTTTTCATAAGCTACAATGTTAACTTTAAATGCTGTAACTCAGTCCCAAACATTCCGTGGCCAATAAGCTTTGGTGCACACCTGGCCAAACCTGTGAGAAAGCAGCCATAAAAATCTTGACATAGGCTGACCATCAAAATTCGGAACTTCCTATATGGGCTCAGACCCCTGTTAATTTCCATAAGCGACAGTGTTAACATTTAGCGCTGTAACTCAGTCTCAAACATTCCGTGGCCAATAAGCTTTGGTGAATACCTGGCCAAACCTGTGAGAAAGCAGGCATAAAAATCTTGACATAGGTTGACCGTCAAAATCTGGATCTTTCTGTTCCCTCAGCTAAGAAGGGTATCTAGCAACGTTACTCACAGTGCCCTCCTCGCCTGTCTCCTTGTGTCCTCTCACCCAGAATTTCAAAATTTCGACACCTGCCCAAAGTTTAGACAATTTTCATCATTTTGATACCAAGTATGTACCCAAGGACCAAAAATGGAAGGCTGGCAGCAAAACGAGGCTTTAGCCTATATCCTAAAATACACAAAATTACAATCGTCCGGAAAATTGGAAGTAATGATACGGTCTTCATTCCTAGTACTGAAGAACTAAAGGCGGGATTAGAGGGAGGGGGGCTCCGCGGCCGAGGTGATTAGCGTGCCAGCGCGGCGCGATGAACAAGTAGCCTTGCACCAATGCGATCGCTGTAAGTTCAAGTCCAGAGCTCATGCTGGCTACTTCTGCGGTCATATTTGGGAATGCCTGCATGCGAGCAGCCTGCAGATGGTCATGGTTTTCCCCCAGGTTTTGTTTGGTTTCCTCTCACCATAATGCTGGCTGACGTCGTATCGGTGAAATATTCTCGAGTGTGATCTGAAACAACAATCAAATAAATAAATAAAAAAGAAAAACTTAGTCAGACACCGCTCCGTAGATATATACGCCACCTCCCGAATCACGTCCAACACTGAATAGCCGCGTTAGCGTAGAAGCGCGCAGGTTTGACTAATGCTCAACGCAAAAGGCGCCTGAAGCTACTCTGTTAACACACGTCTTACACTCCGACAAATTTTAACGAGCACAGGCCGTTGACAAGACTCATTAGATTACAGCGCTTTATCTCTGTGTTTTGGTTTCTGCTATTTTCCGTCCTTTGTGCCTACCGCTGACGGACTGATGGAAGAAACGCGTGGTGATGGAAGAAATAGTCTTCTTTTTTCCTCTACGTTTAAAACCACAATTCTTCCAACAGTATTTATGTATATGCGTTGGCATCTACAGTCCGGACCTCTGCGAAGACCTCTGGACCTATCCATTTTGTTAACTGTCTTTAACAAGCCAGAGTGTGTATGATTTATTGTAGGCAATCATCATTTGTTACAAATAAACGATGCCATTATAAACGTCTTCAAAATGGGGATGGTCGTTGGAGGTGTCTTTAAGGGTACGTAAAGCAGCGCCTTACACATTTATATACTCCACGGCACTACAATTCTCGGAACTTATTATTTATTTATGTATTTATTTGTTGGCGTGGCTGAACTTCGCACGTTACGATCGGAGTCAGCAGGAGCTGGACTTGAACTCACAGCAATGACATTTGGTCAGAGGTTGCTATTTCATTATGCTGCGCTATAGTGTGCTAACCATACATTCGGCCACGGAGAAGGTGATTAAAATAAGTTTAAGGGCACTGAACGTTCTTAAACTGGAATGATTTCGTATCGCACATAGGGTTATAAAGCAATATACATCTCTGGACAAGAAGTGGCGTTGTCGGACAGAATCTAGGAGAAAAGACTACACCGCATCAAATACCTGACAACCCCCCTGATTTAAAGCCGGGGCCGAACATGAACGCAAGAGCTGCAATGTCTATAGTGGTGCTAATTGCGTAACACAGCTGTTATCGAGCAGGTCGTAGTTTTTGGCGAAGTTGCGTGAAGTTTTCAACACAGTGATTGATGTAGACATTTCTTGCCGTCTTTTTCCCAAGATATATGTATATGTGAACTCAAACGATAAAGGAGACCACGGAGGCTTTTATCTGGATCTTCAAATTAGCACCGTCAAGGGTGCCGATAGCAAACATACATCAGCTTATAGCTTCTATACACGGAGCTCCAAGACCATGGTTTGAACTACAAGAATCACAAAAAAGAGAGGTTAGAGCAAGGAGATATGACGGGTTGGCCCGGTGTCAGTATAATGTGACTGGGTGGAGTGTCATGTCTGGTGTCTTCGGCATGATACTTCAGTGGCGGCAGCATATTGTCGGTATGGACTCGCTACGCCACAGGAAGACACATGTAGCATATGTACACCTACCTAATGACTCCTCGTCGTCATGATTGATTCTCCGGCCGTACGTGGGAAGGTCGGTTAGCAGCGTGCGGATGGTCGTGGGTTTCCTCCGGGCTCTGACAAACAAAAAATGCAGAAAATGCATACCGAAGCAATTTTTGATAAAATGTATCATTGTTTAGTTCTTTACTTAAACCACAATTCCAATAAAACATCAATGAAGGCATACCAAAGCAAACTTCTTAATAATTAAAATTGATTGCTTTCGTTCAAACTTTAATAACACAAACATAAGTATGTAGACAATCTCCATCACGACACATATGAATTAGTCTTATACATGCCTCCACCTTCTCTCCGATATTTTGTAATCGCTCACGGTGCATCTCCGATATTTGGTAATAGGTTACGGCACACCTCCGATATTTGTATCGCTAAAGGTGCAGTTCTGATATTTGATGTATCGCTTACGGTGCAGTTCCGATATTTGATTATCGCTAAAGGTGCAGCGCAGATATTTGGTATATCGCTAAAGGTGCAGTTTTGATATTTGGTAATCGCTAAAGGTGCAGCTCCGATATTTGGTAATCGCTAACTGTGCAGATCTGATATCTGGTAATCGTTAAAGGTGCAACTCAGATACTTGGTATACCGCTAAAGGTGCAGCTCCGATATTTGGTAATCGCTAAGTGTGGAGCTCCGATATTTGGTAATCGCCAACGGTGCAGCTCAGATATTTGGTATATCGCTATAGGTGGAGCTCCGATATTTGGTAATCGCTCACTGTGCAGCTCCGATATTTGGTAATCGCTAAAGGTGCAGCTCATATATTTGGTATATAGCTAAAGGTGCAGCTCCGATATTATGTAATCGCTCATGGTGCAGCTCTGATATTTGGTATTACCAAGCAACACTCTATAAGTAATCGCCAAACGCCAAATTTTAAGTTTTCTGATTGATGTTCTAATACATAATGTTACTACAACATAATTTTATGTTATGGAAAACCATTCTTCATTACACAAACATAAGTGTTGTGTTGGAAAAATAGAACAAAATAGAACAAGTCTGTCAGTCTCTTCTTAATTTGGGCTCTTTTTGGTCTGATTGAAATTGGGCGCCGATTATATGCATAGGTATATAAAAGTGTCCGACTGCTATTGGCCCCGGACAATTGAGTTTTGTACATATAGGTAAGTTTATTGTTGTCAATCTTTATACGAATAAAAGACCCATGATTCATATCTTCTTTCGCGTTTTCATGGCGGATGTCTCACCAAGAAGGGGAGTGCAGCTCCCGTGGACATTCCGCCTTTAGCCAGTGTGGTTTGCACGCGAAAAATAAGACGTTGCCCGGCCGAAGCGCTCACCCTTCAGATAATCACGAGCGTATGGGATCTAAATCATTTCTGGCTGTATGGACAACTTAAGGGGTATCAAAGAACCCTTGGGGCTTGTGTTTATACCCCTCTCGGGAGTGATCCATGTTTCGGGCAGGGCTAAGCGGTATAGGATCGCTGTCCAAACGTTCGGTATACCAGGCCGTATTATCAGTGTCCGCCCAGCGGTGTATCGTCTCTCTCTCTCTCTCTCCGGCCGGCGTAAAGCGATGGTATCAGCGGGCTGCTAGAGCACACGGCATTTCGTGTCTCCCACCGTGCTCTTCGCGAGAAAGAATTAGTTCGGACAGACGCTACGGTGTTTCGAGTGACGCCTTCCCCGGTCGAGGTGTAAGTCAATCGCGCTGGAGAAGACTCCAGGGCAATCTGTCAAGTGTCGGCAAGCCGTCCGAAATATGTGTTGTGAAAAATGAAGGCGGTAATGTTTATGGCGGCTCTTACCAATCGCAAGATGTGGTGGATAGGTATAATAAAAGGAAAGACGGGAGTAAGTTTTTAGAGGAGACGGTCGCGGTCGGGGAGTGGGGGTGGGGGGTGTAGGGGAGGGCCACACATGTTTATTCCACTGCGACAAAATTGAAAGTATTTAACCGTCTGAACATCCTCAAACTCAAATAACGATATGTCGTCATGTAAAATCAAGTAGACCTAGTTATATAAGACACGGTGATACATAATTTACCTACGCAGTCTTTCTCCAAACGCGGTCGCTGTGAGTTCAAGTCCAGCTCATGTTGGCTTCCTCCTCTGCAGTGCATAAAGTTCCGCCAACAACCTGTGGATGGTCGTGGCTATCCTCTCGATTCCTTCATCCATAATGTTTCATGGTCACCGTTGTATAAGTGAAATATTATTTTCGTCAAACATTAATCAAATAAATACGAAGGGACAAACAAAATATAGCATCCTCATTTGTGCTACTAACATGGATTCTTGAAATAAAGGCAAACCACTCTAGTATACTACATGCGTGTAGTTTGGAGTATGATAATTGGCCAAAATCTCATAAAAAAAGAAACCCGGCGACTCCCTACCGATCAGTTTTAATGTGAATTCTTTCGAAGGTCGCGACTTAAATTACGGCGACGTAATGGCGAGCGAGAAATTCTAACAACGCTTTGAGCCTCCGCACGCACTGTCCGCGAAGGCCACAGTTTCGGACTTACAACAGGTTCTGCTAATTAAAATCGACTGCAAACCACCATTTGTCAGGATCGGGTTGCAAAACCCGGAATATAGCTGACAAAATACGGAGACGGACAAATCACCGACGTCTTGCCGAAACCATGAGGGACGAATTAAGTCTTCACTACAGTGAGGGCACGCGATCAATTCCTGTCCGCTTTAAAATGCTCATCCTTACCCAACAGCCCTGCTTTTAGAGGAATGACGGTCTTGGAGTGGGGTGGGTGTGAGATGGGGGTGAGTGTGAGATGGGGGTAGGAGTGCGCTGATTCATACAGATGTTTATTTTTCACGCATCTATTGATATAATCGTCCCTAAATGTTGGAGATTCAGAGTTCGAATCCGACTGTTCAATACAAACCTGAACTCTGGCAAATGTTGTATTGCATTAGGAGTCACAACGGTGTCCATCTTACCACTCGGCCACGGACACCCGAACTGGGGGAATAGTTAGGGTATATCCCAAGTGGGCGTCTTCATACTCTGTAAGACAAGGTACATGTAGCCTACATGTGGATTAAATGTATAAGCAATATAAAAGCTGATAGACTTTTCCCTCGCAATACGACCACAGTGGAGTGCCCGGCGTAAGCAATCCACTTTTGGAAAAAATTACTGATGAACTTCCCCACGTGTAACGTACAGATATCTACACCACATGGACATTGATTGAAGACAAGTGGTCATAAACGAGCACTGGACGGTACAAATGGACACTTCAGCGTCGTCGACCGCTTATTGTCACCATGCAAGACCCACGATCAGCGAGAACGGGGAACTCCCTGTCCAAGTTCGGGATTGAACCTGTTCCTCTTCAAACAAATCTTTGTATATAACAGTCCCAGCCAGGTGAAAATGCTCCAGTGGAATGTCAGATTCGCATGCAATCATTTCAGTCATGTGGCACAATCAACTTTGCTTATAGCATCCCATGTACTTATCGGTCTGACAGGATTTGAGCGCAGTTCCCTTCGCACTCCCCCCCCCCCCCACCAAGCCCACCACCCCCTTCCCATGCTCACTCTTCCATGTTACAGGTATCAAGTGTGAGCAAGTGCAACGGCTCCGCGCAAATATGACAATTTCCACTACCTATATCACTGCTGTGTATATACAGCGTACAATATAATACAAGACGTTCAGCATAGAGAGTAAAACCAGAGCAGCGACGCCAGTGTGATACCTGGCAAATGGCTACACGCAATCGGTGATCACAGTCTCTTGTCAATTTACCTCAGGTGGGGTTGGTTTCTAACTGTTAATTTAAATGCTTACATAGTAGCAAGCCTTAGCACCTTGGCGTAAGCAGAATTAGGTAAAAAAAAATTGAAGTGATGTTAACAGTAATTTATTATACGTCACTTCATGGTGTGGACTTACTCAAAATGCTGTGTTGTTATATTTAATATACAATAACAATAAGACACTCAAGCGGTCTTTAAGAGATCGTATGAAACTTGTTGACATAGTATCGCCGTAGTGAAAATTTTAGAGAATGCCAGGAACCAGGTTCGACAAGGTCTCATAGCCAACACTTTTCCACCCGTGTCAATCCCGGAGCCCCAGGGGTGTCGGATTATTTGTGGTTATAATTCCCTGACAGTTAAGAACTACTCGGAGCCCAAACCACCCCAAAAGGTATAAACACTAAGCTCGATTCTTGCCATAAACTTCTTCAGACGCTGGGTCCGATGCGGTTGTGGGGAGCCACAGCGTCGCCGAGAAGGGCGAAAGGGCGACGGTGTCAAAGTCCGAGTTCCGCTTCGATTACACTCCGAAATTTACGATCACCCCGACAGGGCAGTACAAGGCGTACAAATGCCGTTTATTTCTCGTGCCGGAAAACAAGGGTGACTGTCTGGGAGAGTTTTTGCCCGGTACACACGCGTCACCGCACCCGATTTAGCATTCCCCCACTCCCAAACAACCTTGCCATTAACATACAAGATAAGAATACAGCTCAGACTTGTATCTTCTGTATGCTTCCCAGTCCGTTAAACAGGACCGCATTTGCTAAGCGTCATATTTGATATAAAACAGATACACTTGATGAAGTAAGCATGGTTATATCAGCACTATGGGAGCATTAATTAAATCAGTAGCACTATGCTGTGTTCAGATAAAGTTTGCAATAATTTCATCGTACTTTCTTTAATATAGACACATGGGCCTACTCTCCCTCATTTTCTTAGGTTTTTTTTTTCATTTTCAGGTCATTTAATTGTTCTTGTTTTCTCAATTTCTTAGATTTCTCACTTTTGTTGTCCGTCATTGTAATTTTCCAGAACTATTCCTTTATTCTGATAAATGATAAGCGAAAAGTGATAAAACTAAATGACAAGAGTCATCTACCATTCGTCCTTGACTTTTCAGTAGAAAATTCAAGCTGGACAAATCCTGGACTAACCGCATACAACAGAAGTATATAAGCTTACACCAGGCGGACCTCTCCACGTATCGCCGGAGAGAAACCCCCTGAAATACAGCCTCTTGTCAATTTCCCTCAGTTAAGGTATTATTTTATACAACTGTTCATGTAAATGCTTAAATCCTCAAATCGTTAAATCGCTAAATACTAAGTTCCAGTCATGTATGACCAAAGAAAATATTTTTTAACCATGTACCATACACCCCTGTAGAATGCTGCTGTAATGTATTTGTTCTCACAACAGTTTTCCTAATCTAAGGTTAAACAGAAACCATGATTACATTAATAGATACGGTTTTATTCGACGACTAATAAATACCGTTATCTGGGAAAATGGTTCTTCTGGCGAACAAGAACAGAACTACCAACGGGCGCTAAAGCCTCCTAAAATAAATGCACTTCGTCCACAGCGAACAGTAAAAGAGTTTTTGTTTACAGTAATCACGGGTAGAGAGCGTGGCAGTCAAATAAACCCGAATATCAGGCCGTATCAGCAAACGCTGATCGATAAGGATTCTGGAGTAGAAATGCAGCATGATGGCTGGTGCCTGGGTGCTGGTGGTACGAGAGAGATGTGTGTGGGGCGGTTGTGTTTGTGAGGGGATGGCGATGGTTTGGTTTTTTGGCATTTATGAAGGAGAACATGACATGGGATATCGTGAGTATAAATGAAAACTGACCAGACCGCAGGTTGTGAAAACCATTCTGTGCTTTGAAACTGGCCGCTAGATTTGGTAATGCAAGGCACGGGGCTTGGGGTTTAACGTCGAACGTAAAATTTTTTCAGACATATGACGAGGAGCAGTCATTAGGTACTTGTACATAAATTGTATCTTCTTGTGGCAGGGCGAGTCCATGCCGCCACTGAAGTATCATGTCGAAGACACCAGACCCGACACCCCGCGCAGTCACATTATACGCATTGACACCGGGCCAAATAATCCTGTTTCCTTGCTCTAACCTCTCGGTGATGAGCGCCTAGCAAAGGTAGCAGCAAGTAAAATTTTTAAAAGTCTTTGGTACCGGTACAACATCATGACCCTGGTTTGATCCCAGGTCTCCTGACTTCGAGACGGACGCTTTACCATTAGGCCACCGAAGAAATACAGCCCCCTAACCCATCACGAGGGCTAAGCGAAATTAGAGACAGTTATAAAACAACACCTTATACATATTCTGGACATCGATTCAATGTTCACAAGAGAAATATATACGTTGTAAAATTTAAGACACTATGGATGGAATATCCGTCATAAACTAATAACTTGTGACGTAGCTTGAAATCGTCACACAACTTACAAGATAGGGGAAAAAACTCTGCAAGGCGAGATACATGTATACTTTACATGGAGAACAATTCGGTATATTGTTATCCAATTAAGTCTAGGGATAATTAACATTTAAAAACTGAAATTATTCCTCTTGTCATAAAAGCGACCCTACATGTACTTTGCACTTGGGTTTCCGTTATAACACATGTACATGTGCCACACGCAAAGAGTCCAATTAGACAGCGAACACTACCAGCCCTCATCGACGTCACAAAAAGATATCATACAGGTCATAAAAACTCATTATCAGCTCTGCGATAATCCACGCGCCTGATTGGTCAGTAATTACAATTAACGTGACAGGTGTTATCTGGCGAGATCATTAGAATTGCAGGTACGGTTGACAAATGCCTGTATCATTAAAAGGCTGTTATCGTCGCTTTCCATGTGAAACTATAATAGGATAATTGTTACAGAAAGCATTATGGGTTTCATCCGCAAACCCGGGACAACCCAGTCCGTTTCCGTATGTACCACAACGGCGGTTATTCTTTTTTATACAGCAGATGTTGACAGAGTTACACGACAGGCCATGTAGACAGACACAGAACTATCTCGTTCCGATTTTAGTTAATGTGCGATTTTCCACTTACGCTGGTTCTCACGTAAATTTATCAGAAGCAAATGGAGATACAAGAGATCGTTCTCACCACTAAAGTTTTATGGGTAGACTACAATTAAAATGCCACCACGCAATTCTAGGAGCCATGTACACTGACTTAGGCATATTCCAATGAAATGAATATGCCTCCAGTTAATGCCACCATCGGTTTGTGGATGCTCATTTGGCCAGAAGCTCTGGTTTAACAACTGTTAGTCTCTAGTACCTATACTCAGTTTCTTTTAACGTGTCGCCTGTATGGCATACAGTACTACCACATATCATCAACATCGCCAACGTGACCAGCATGTACCTATATATTCTAAAATGGAAACGGGTCACATGCCCGTGTCACGTCATCCCTGACCTTGGAGACATACGGCCACACGATGATACTAGTGTAACAGTAAGGTATCATAAAATTTTGAACTCCTGTAGATCGGATTTGAAGGCGTGTAGGAGACATGCGGTCTACAAGGTTTTGGCGCCTTTTTTTAGGGCGAGGGCACATGAGGCTAGGGATCAAACCTGGCCTTGGACAGGTAATTTGTAGATACATCCGCTCTCATTGCTAGTGGGGGCGTGGTGGCAACGAGATGAAGATGATTGTGTGCCCTTTCGCACAGTCTATGACACGTGCGAAAGTTGGTCAGTAACTTTGGTGGCTGGTGGGTTTACCGTGGGCACTCCGGTTTTCCTCCATGCACCCACAAAACTGACCATCATCAAAACTGTTTTTTGGGACAAACCTGAACGACCCTTCAAAAATGGTTCTTCTCTACAATATATAATGGGCATGTTGATGGAATTATTTTTTCTTCAGCTTTCTTTTTCTGCCAGTGTTAATTTCTTTAACATTGTTATCTTTATCATTAGCCAGAATGAAAATAATTCACTTCCAATCTATCCTTTTATTTCTAACAGGGTTAGGTTATCCTCAGCAACGAATTTTCTAAGGATAGCCTCACCTAAGTTTCATAAAAAACTGTGGCATAAAAAAAACAATTAAATATTTATTTGATTGGTGTTCTAAGACTTAATCATCAAATAAGTAAATCAATAAATAAATACTTATACCCAGTGGTGAGTCATTAATTTTTTTTCAATTTACATTTACACTACATCAAGGACAGAACATCCACCTTACGTCCTTGTGGTTTACATCTACAGAACTTGAGTTCAATGCAAAAAAAAAATATAATTTCAAACAGAGCACACATTATATCATATAAAACATTTTTCTTGACGTCATTGCAGTTTACATACATGTATGTAAAAAGGCTGAGGTTAATGTAACTCAAGACTACATTCAGTCTATTATGGTAAAAATATCGTTACTTGACACAGATGTCGTGGGTATGACGAAAGCTCCTCGTGTAGTGTACATGTACTTAGCACAAGCAAGCTAGAAAGCAGCGAGAATGTGGACAGTGGCAGCAAATTTTGAGCTGCGTTTTGGGGGAAATATAGGAAGTTTTCAGCAAATATAGGAGGATCTGAAAAATATAGGAAATACAGGAACACTCTAAGGCCTGCATTATTACTTATAAATTGGCTGAAAAACTTTGAATAAAATTCAAAGTGTCCAGGTTTTTTCCACCCGCGAAGTGTCCAAATCACGGTTCAGGACGTCAGTTGGTCGAAAACAATGTACAAATTTCAAAAGACCAGACTGCGGCCACTCAGCAGTAATGTCGCCGTCAGCATGATCAAGTCAATGGCCCTGTGGGCGGTTTTTCCGTACTGAGTTATACAAATATCAAGGTATTCTCTACATGTCTATCCCCACGAACTATTGAGGGCATAACCACGCCCATCTCTTAATTCCACATACAGATCTATGACTGACTGGTGCTCAAGAACTGACATGACGTCAGTAGGGTTTATGGGTGGAAGAAACCTAAGTGTCTCTTGTAATCCACCGAGCTTCCCCAGCTAATTGACACACCTCCTGGCATGATATTGGGAGCGAAACAGTGAAAGCCGAGGCAAAACAGCGAGAGTCTGATTCGAACAGGTGACTTCGTTGGTCATTGGTCTGATATATACAGGTAGCCAGCGCCTTCGGAATCTCAGCCAACCAGAGAGGCCCGTATGGATTTATAAGGCAGGGAAGAAGAACTGAACTCACTTGATGTAAATACCTTAACAATGTGGAGATGCTGCTGGTGATTTTGGGGATCAGTTGATATTTTAGGCATTTCCCAGAACAAAGATGGAATGAGGAATGTGTTTATTCCAGTAACATCAACAACAATAACGAAATGAAAAAGACATTTTTATACATGAAAATATGACCGTACCCCAATTTTTCAACCTTTTCAGCCGCCTCGGCAACCAATATTTGAAACATTCTGAGAGAACTATGGGCGGAAGAGAAATAATTTAGTGTTGTTTAGAACAAAAAAAATAAAGTGCTTCAGTGGTTGAAAATTTGAAGATTTACAGTACATCAGAATTAGCACACCTGCCAAGTATATATGCCGAGCAGTATCCTGAACAGAGCCTCGTTACTGAGACTGAAGTCACTTTAATTTATGCGCAGTTAAATACATCTTAAAAATATTTCAACAGAGCCACCATAAAATAATGTAAGAATACCCGATTCAAACAGTTTCATTTCAGCTGGATTTGTTATTGAACCATTCTACCAAGCCGTTACAAAGACTAAATGGTAATCTCAGATGCTCAAAATCCAAAACTTGTTGAGCTTGTTTTCATTAACACAAGCAGATTCCTAACCAAACTCCCTGAACTTCTTTATGAAGTAAACACTAAAGAGTATATTAACACCACACAGAATACTTCTTTACCTTGGTAAACAGACTCACTACATACAGTGCCTTGTTACACCTCAAAGAGCCACTAACTTGTTTTGTCCACTCCTTGACCAGGCCAGGACCAGTTCCCTCAAACAAAATAGTAGATTGGTAGGTTAAATTGACACCATGTCAACAGATGCCTTTACCATTTTACAATGGTACATGTAGTTACAATCATCTCAAGTCTGGGATGTCCTTGTTCAACCAGGCTCTGACCTTTCAAAAACAGATTCTTCTACAGAAATTGCTGTCAATTTGTGGTGCTATTGTCTTGTACTTACACAACTTTGGTAAATACTGTCATAGTTAAAAGTTTTAAAGTCATTATTTATTTATTTATTTATTTGCTTGGTGTTTTACGCCATACACAAAAATATTTTACTTTTACGACGGCGGCCAGCATTACGGTGGAAGGATACCAGGCAGATCAGTATTGCCTGCTTGAGGGACATTTGACTCTCTAGTCCCATGTCCGCTTCAGTTTTGTCGATGCTTCCTCTCTATCTATGCTGCGGATGCTTCCTTTGCGATGGAGGACATCTGACTCCCCAGCTCCATGTCCTCAACAGTTTTTGTTAAGGTATTCTCTCTATGTTTGAGGGTGTTTCCTCTTTCGACCTTGTCTGGGACTGTCTAGGTTGAGTATTGCCTGTAAAAGAGCTCATCTGGCTCCCAGCTTCATGTTCTCTTCAGTTTTGTTAAGGTTCCCTCTCCATGTTTGAGGATGTTTCCTCTTGCGACCTTGTCTGGGACTGTCTAGGCTGAGTAATGCCTGTAAAAGAGCTCATCCGACTCCCAGCTTCATGTCCTCTTCAGGTTTGTTAAGGTTCCCTCTCTATGTTTGAGGATGTTTCCACTGGCGACCTTGTCTGGGACTCTCTAGGTTGAGTAATGCCTGTAAAAGAGCTCATCTGACTCCCAGCTTCATGTCCTCTTCAGTTTTGTTAAGGTTCCCTCTCTATGTTTGAGGATGTTTCCTCTTGCGGCCTGGTCTGAGACTTTCTAGGCTGAGTACTGCCTGTATAGAGCTCATCTGACTCCCCATTTTCATGTCCTCTTCAGTTTTGTTAAGGTTTCCTCTCTATGTTTGAGGGTGTTTCCTCTTGCGACCTGGTCTGGGACTCTCTGGGCTCAGTATTGCCTGTATGGAAGACATCTGACTACCCAATTCCATGCCTTCTTCTTCTTCTGTGTCAGAGAAAAGTGGCGTATCTCCGTCCGTTGGAATGCGTCGCTGAAAGCACCAACAAGGTCAAACAACACGGTCATATGTCTTTCAAATCAGTTCTCCAAAATATACATGATGTTATTCTTCTCATCTACACAATATGCAGAACACATATGGAACATCAACAGTTAACAAAAAATCGGGCTCTGGAACCTCTCTACCTCATGACAAATACCGTTAATTCTTCAAACATTAATTATTCAAACACTCTGAAATATCCCCCATTCCACTCCTAAATGTCTGAACTTCTGAGAATGCTGCCAAAGGTACGTGACAAAGCCAGGTTAATCTAGTCAGATTTGCAAACAGCTAAAAACGCTGTGTGTTGTGCTTCATATTAACTTTCAATGGATCCAGGTTTTTTCTTTTTTGTTTCTTATTTCCTTTGATAATGACAAAACCTGTAATTTATTGCAAAAATGCTCTGAGACTACATACAAGTACTGTAAATGCTTTTTTATTCACCTGGTACTAACATTCGCGGATTTCGCGGCAAACACATTTGCGTGAAAACAAGTGCCATCGAATATAAAACCCATGTAAGTAATTTATTGAAGTAGTATGCGTTACAGTTATAAATTAGTTAACAAGCACTACAGTTCTAATACTTTTTCAAACACGTTAATTAGAAATACCTAATTAAAATGTATTCCGGCTTTCACAAATCCTGGTTAATTGATCGTCAGTTAATCTTGCTTTCTTTTAAGGAGTCTTCGCTCCGTCTAAGTATCGGCACAATGTGACGTTGTTGAATTATTACTGCGGTTAGAGGTCACCTTTCCGAAGCGCCCGATACATCGCTCGAGGGTTTCCGCACTTAAAACTAACTTTTCTGGATGATTTCTGAGAAATTCTGTCACAGTTCACTCAAAGTTTCACTCACACTGCTTATGCACGAGAATTAAACAGTGGATTTATTTATATCACATTTAATCCTTCGTCGTCTCCTACAGTGAGTGACACGAATATTTGCGAACACAGCAGGTAAGGGCTTCGTCTTATAAAAGACTAACAGTCTTCAGAAGCTTAGGAGTATTAACATCCTTTGTTTGATCAAGATACTGTATTGAATAGAATTGTTGTCACATCTTACAGGTACAAACAAGTTTAAACGATAACATTGTTACTTGAATGCTTGAGTTGTTTTATTTACTTGACGTTTCCGTACTGAAGTTTAATTTCCGTTTTTTCAGTTGTCCAAAAATTCTGCTAAAATCCGCGAAAGTTGATTCTTGCGAATGTGTCTTCAAACGAAATCCGCGAAAGTTGATGCCCGCAACTAAAAAGGCATTTACAGTATATGTTGATATTGAACACATAGCACAGTTTCTTTTTTTCACAGAGAGAAAAATTTTGAACAAAATATTATTTAAACAGACAATGTCAGGGCGTAATCCAGCCCTACTCAGATGCTGCGGTTCCTTCGAAGTGCCCTGTGCGTCGGTGTGTGTGTGTGGGGGGGGGGGGGGGGGGGGGGAGGTAAACATTAAAAAAAAAGAAACAGCCCGAATTCATTATAAGACACAGATTATGTACTTAGTTGCTAGACCTCAGCTAGCTGATGGCCGCATTAATTTTGGCGAATATAATTTCTGTGTTGCCAAAGCAAACTGGCGACCCTTCCACAGTGGCCAAAGCAATGGATGCCTTTCAACTTCAGTTGTTTAGGTTTAAGTTCGTAAAATTTACTCAAATTTAATGTTAGATCCAGAACACAAAACAGAAAGGCAGACAATCATAATTTCTTATCACAATAAAAAAAAAAACAAGGTGGAAATACCTTGGGAGGGCTGCGAGTTTTGAAACCAGCAAAGTGTACAGATTTGGTGGTCTTCTTGTCAGAGCTGAGCCCATCTACAATCATTACATCATTCAATATCAGCAGCACACAGTGACATGTAATTTATTTATTTATATGACTCGAGTTTTACACCATACTCAAGAATATTCCACTTATACGACAGTGGCAGGCATTATCGTGGGATGAAACCACGCAGAGCTTGTGAGGACCCCCAGGACCATCTGCACTGGCAGACCTTCCCACGTATGATAGGAAAGGCACACACATGCACGGAGACTGTAGCGAAACTATTCACAGGAACAGATAAACTAGAATGAGTACCCTGGAAGCATGCAGTTGTTTATAAAGTATATTAATTTTATTGGAATTAGGCCAGACCAACTTAATTTGTTGTTTTATTCACAGAATCAACTTTTCCCAATATCGGAGGAGGGTATAAAAATAATATCAAAATTTGGAAATCATCTAATCTGTGGAAAATATTAACAACCGCTATCCCAGGAATTTTTCAGCTTTAGATAATTGGAAGGCTTTAAAACCTCAAAATCGGACAAAATAAAAAACAAGATTTTCGGTTTAAAGTTCCACACTGCCAAAAACTGAATAGATATAGATCTGAACAAGAAAAAAAAAACATGAATTCTGCCTCAATGGGTGGCTGAGCTAACTGCAATTCTTTAAACATACCTTTCAGAACACCTTTTGGAGTGACTGGTGTGCTTTTAATACTGGACAAGTTTTCTACACTTAGTACTGACGGCTTTGACATGTGTGGGTCATCTGTAGAAAACAAACAAGGGTTACAACACCTCAGGGTAAATTGCTGTGAAGATAAAGAAACTTTGAGCACCGGCCTGGAATGTGGTGTTTCATGGTAAGAATTGGATCATTGAAATTAGGGTCATAATATATCAAAATCAGTTTTCAAAATCACACCTACAGCACCATGTAAAAGCAAAATTTGTACGCAGGTCACCCTGCCTTAAAGGATACATGAAAGGCTTTGCTTTTATTTCTTAATGTACAAATTATCATGTGCAATCACCTATAACAAATTTCTCAACTTTCACTTCGTGGGGTAAAAATGGTTTTAAAGTACAGTTTTCTTAAGGCCCAAGCAGTCAATCTGGAAATTAAGTAGCTTGCCGCGGTGACGTCAACGGTGATCCCTGTTTAAAAAGAGCTCTTTTGGGGGGACAGACCGAACGAGTTTGGCTGAATGGGGAAGGTGGTGTGGGGATGTGGGGATGTGGGGAACAGACCGAAGCCATGCAGTGTCTGTGTCACCTTCCCCACACTATAGTGACACAGTTCACTGGGCTTAGGGCACTTCAAGGGTGTTCAGTGAGTTCTGAGTACGATCAATAATGACGTAACTTCTAAAAAAATCTGACCGTTGATGGAAAATATGCATAATATAAAGGGTAATTAACAGGTATAAAAATACCTTCAAAATGAAATTTTTCAACAAAAATTCCGGGACATAATTTTCTTCATTTGGCATAATCTTCATAAAACATAATCTTCGTTTAATAGTTCCTTTTCATGTATCCACTAATGTCCTTTTTTTTAGGACAATGACATTGCACGAATTTTTAATCACACACCAGATTAGTCAAATGGGCAGTTTCCTGTTTTGAGAATGTGATGGGAACTGAAATGGAAAACTATGGCCTATTACTATTAGCAACAACCCTATCCAACATCTTCTCCAAATCTGGGGTTTGTTTACTTTGTTATCCCTGGTGATATGTGTTTTCTCCATGATATATTTTCGGTGCAAACATATTTGTGTCCATTAAATACATGTACCGCAATTCCTCAACCTTTAAGCATATGAAAGAGAATCTTTCAGTGCAATTTATGCACAATGGTAAATCGATTTTCGAGACAAAACTACATCGGTTGGACTGACCAATTTTAGGGCTTCACAAAACATTAAAAAATAACATAATATAAAGTTGACAGAGAACCATGCCTTCAGAATATCCTTGAATGAACAACATGTGAAAAAGTTGAAGAATTACAGTATGTAAAGGATAAATTACCTTCACCTAAAGGGAGAGAATTCAGGCAGGGTGTGGATGGTACATCAAAATTCTGGATCTGGCTCAGGTGATGAGAATCCTGGTAACCAGGTTTTAGTTGGATTGAGAACTGAGAATAAGGACTCAACTTTGTCTCGTTAGCAGGGTCATCTGTGGATGACAAACAGGGGTAGGTCTTGTGATGCAATTCTCTCGCAAAACTCATTAGTTTAAGACACTCTTTCTGAAGCAGTCTGCTTTATTTTCAAGAAGTAAAAAAACAATCACTTTAATTCTAGTTTTCAAGGAAAAGCTTTCCTCACATGCAATGATAACTGAAATTTAATTCTCAGTTATTATATTTGTCATTTATTATTCTCAAAACCATAAGTCAAGTATGGAATTTAGAAGAAATAATATGGGTTTATGGGTTTTTTGCGTGAAGAAATTCAGAACCTTTTGACCCAGGAGCCTCCCACCAATGCGATCGCTGTGAGTCCAGCTCAAGCTGTCTTCCTATCCAGCCATATATGGGAAAAGTCTGTCAGCAACCTGGGGATGGTCATGGGTTTCTCCCTAGGCTCTGCCCAGTTTCCTTTCACCATAACACTGGCCGACGTCATATAAGTGAAAGAGTACGGCATATAACACCAATCGAATACATAAATAAAGCCATAACTCAAACAGCTACAGCTGCATTTTGACATGCAGCCTCACTTGACAAAAGCCGTTAAATCCGAAGCACTCTCACTCACTCACTTGTCAAAAGCCGTTCAATCCGAAGCACTCACTCACTCAATCACTTGTCAAAAGCTGTTAAATCCCAAGCACTCACTCACTCACTCACTCACCGGTCAAAAGCCATTAAATCCCAGGTACTCATTCACTCACTCACTTGTCAAAAGCCTGAAAGTGGTGGGTAAGAAGCGCTTTAACCTTTTGAGCCAGCGAAGCATATCTCATACATTTTGTAAAAATATTTCAGAAATGATCACAATTTATGCTAATTAATTTAGACATTTAATACATACATGTACCTCTATCTTCTTTTCGTGGAGAGTTCCTGGGTAATGATGATGACACAGTGACTTTTTCTGGGTTGTCTGCACAAATTACTGACTTGTCCACACTGTTAACGGTCAAGGGGGGATTACTCTGATTGGACAGTGCACTCCCAAGTTGACAACTCCTGGCTGAGGCTACAGAGGAAGGGAGGGAACCCATGGTGAACACAGCTGGTGGAGTCCTCAGCAATGGATTTTGGTTTGTTTCTAAGCTGCCAATCTGAGGTGCGCTGATTTTTTTGGGGTTCCTCAAAGGACATGAGTGCTGCACTCCTTTGGAGCTAAATTGAGGCACTCGCAGAGAAGCTCTGACGGGACTCAGTGGTTCCACCAATCCTTGTCTGGTGTCTGTAACATACTGACCGCACCCTCTGTTATTAGTCCCATGGCTTGCCACAGGGGGAACTTCTAAACTTGTAACACTCTTTGAGACTACTGTTGCTGGTTTGGTTAGTCCAGAGCACCTAGCAGTTTGTACCTGTGTTGTACAAAAGGCTATCATAGGAGTTGACAGGTCCTTCCTTTCCAGGGCTACCGTTGTCACCGAATCCCCTGATGGCTGTACAGCTGGCATAATCTTAACACTAGCACTGGTATCATCTTTGGACAGCACTGTGCACTGCTTAATTACCTTTCCCTGTAAACTCGTTTCAGGTGTTGTACAGGTATGATCTTCCTTGCTGTGGTGGTACTGGTTCCCAACTGGTGTCAAAACAGTGTTTGCACATCTAGAGCCAGGCTTCTCTAGACTTGTGGCAACTTTACCACAAACTTTGTTCGTCACTAAACTTGGAGACACAGGGGTCAAAGGATCAACACACAAAGATTTCTCTATGCTGAATGATTCCAGGTTAAGGGCCTTTGTATCCTGTAATGCACACTGACTGTTATTACCCGAGACCAGTGTTGGAACCAAATTACAGGTAGAATTACCAGCAATGCTCGACTGGCTGGCAGGTTGCCAAGTCTGACTGCAGCAGAGGTTGTCTTTTGTACAATCTCCTTTCTCAATGACCTGGTTTGGAGTTTGCCCAATATCAGGTGTCTCATTACAGTTATATGCCATCGCTTCCTTTGGTGCCTTGCCTGAAAGTGTGAGAAACTTCAGGAGACTGGTTGCTGCACAGGTTTCCTTCTGCATTATCTCCCTTTGATTGAGCTCCACTAATCTTGGATATTGAAATTCCAAATTGACAGTAGAGGTGATCTTGGGTACTGCCACAAGAAGCAGTGATGTCATCAGTTTGTGTTGTTGACACTGAGGTCTCACTGATGCAGTCTGGGTAGGGGTCACAGAGGTCACAGTTGATGGTGTTTGTGTTTCTGAGTCTCGTGTTTGAAAAATGTCTGTTGAGACAGAGTGGAGTTTATCTGCAAATTCCACCTGACTCTGGCCATCTATCTTTTCCACATTTACAACTTTCTGGAAGTTTAAAAAGATAATAGTAACAATTTAAGTATTTAAGTTTATTGAATAAAAATATATAATAATATTTTCAAATAATATTTTCAAACAATATTTTCAAAGAATATTTCAATTCCATCTACATTTTCCAATCCTTAAATATCATGCGCCAGCTACATTGCTGAGTCACCAATACACCTGGCAGAGTCACCATGACACCTGGTTCGGTCACCATGACATCTGGATGAGACACCATGTTACCTGGCTGAGACACCAGATTACCTGGCTGAGACACCAGATTACCTGGCTGAGTTACCATGATACTTGAGCCACGATTTTACCTAGCTGAGTCACCATTTTACCTGGCTGAGTCGCCATGTTACCTGGCCGAGTCACCATGACATCTGTCTGAGTCACCATGTTACCTAGCTGGGTCACCATGATACCTGACTGAGTCACCATGACACTTGAGCCACCGTGTTACTTGGCTGGGTCACCATGATACCTGGCTGAGTCACCATGTTACACGTTTATGTCACAATGACACCTGGCTGAGTCTCCACAACCCCTGGCTGAGCCACCATGTTACCTGGATGAGTCACCATGACACCTGGCTGAGTGATCATGTACCTTGCTGAGTCACCATGACACTTGAGCCACCGTGTTACTTGGCTGCGTCACCATTTTACCTGGCTAAGTCACCTTGTCACCTGGCTGAGTCACCACAACACCTTGTTGAGTCACCATGACACTTGAGCTACTGTGTTTACTTGGCTGAGTCACCATTTTACCTGGCTAAGTCACCTTGTCACCTGGCTGAGTCACCACAACACCTTGCTGAGTCACCATGACACTTGAGCCACCATGTTACTTGGCTGAGTCACCATTTTACCTGGCTAAGTCACCTTGTCACCTGGCGGAGTCACCACAACACCTTGCTGAGTCACCATGACACCTTGAGCCACCGTGTTACTTGGCTGAGTCACCATTTTACCTGGCTAAGCCGCCTTGTCACCTGGCTGAGTCACCACAACACCTTGTTGAGTCACCATGACACTTGAGCTTACTGTGTTACTTGGCTGAGTCACCATTTTACCTGGCTAAGTCACCTTGTCACCTGGCTGAGTCACCACAACACCTTGCTGAGTCACCATGACACTTGAGCCACCGTGTTACTTGGCTGAGTCACCATTTTACCTGGCTAAGTCACCTTGTCACCTGGCTGAGTCACCACAACACCTTGCTGAGTCACCATGACACTTGAGCCACCGTGTTACTTGGCTGAGTCACCATTTTACCTGGCTAAGTCACCTTGTCACCTGGCTGAGTCACCCCAACACCTTGTTGAGTCAACCATGACACTTGAGCTACTGTGTTACTTGGCTGAGTCACCATGTCACCTGGCTAAGTCACCTTGTCACCTGGCTGAGTCACCACAACACCTTGCTGAGTCACCATGACACTTGAGCCACCATGTTACTTGGCTGAGTCACCATGTCGCCTGGCTGAGTTCACTTTTTCAAATACTATTCTAGACCTAATGAATTCACACATAATGAGCTAAATGCCCACACAACTAGGCACTGCACACTAGTAAATCTACAAAATCCCCAAGGTAGTGTCATGTATGGTGTCTTCGACATGATATTTCAATGGTGGAAGCAGCACTTTGGCGCCATGGACTCGCCACATGAAGACACAATATATGTACGCTCCCTTAACAATTCCTGGGTCATCAAATGACTGAAAAATTGTTAAGTACGATGTTAAACCACAAACATACTTACATACATACAAATCCCCCCACCCCCTCAATAACATACCTGTAGCTGATTAAATTGGTCCA
Organism: Liolophura sinensis; assembly: GCF_032854445.1. NCBI lineage: Eukaryota > Metazoa > Mollusca > Polyplacophora > Chitonida > Chitonidae > Liolophura > Liolophura sinensis. The sequence goes on from NC_088297.1 coordinate 14,803,364, forward strand.
GTCAACTCTAGGTTTTTTTGCGCCCAGGCAGAGTTGAGTTGCTCCAGTGTGCTGTAATCCTCCTTCACTTCACGCAAGTGCTTCTCCATTTCAGTCAGACAAGACTTAAGTTCGTGTACCTGTATGTCAAATGACACAGAGCACCTCAATATTTTTTTAATGAGAATATAACATCATTCAAATGTTCATAGACAAGATTTTGATATCGTGACTCATTCACATGTATTTGCTAATAAGCAGGTACACGGTACTCAGGAACTTTTCATTTGTTATGATGGTGGTTTTAGTTTCAGTAAATTAGTCTGAGTAAATTAGACACCATCCTTGGCCAGGTACATTTATTTGACAAACTGGACAAAGATTGGAAAAAATGCACTTAGCAAGCATTCTGCAGTGCATGGAAATGTGGGGAAAACGTACCCAGCAAGCACCATGAATGTATTGTGGAAGCAATGTAAAAGAGACATGTACATAACAAACTTCAATTCAACTGAATGAAGCATTGAAAAAAAATATCAGAAAACTAAATTGTGACAACTGAAAAACAACATGCATATAGACGTAAAGCTGTTGTCCTCTCCCTTACCGGAAAGGGGACTACTGTAATTCTTCAATCTTTTTGCATGAGTGCAATTCAAGCATATTCTGAAGGAATTATTTTTGTGTTGGACTGATAAAATTATACTTTTTGTGAAGCCCTGAAGCTGGTCAATCCAAATTCAACTTGAAAAGGGCGTAAGTTGCACTGAAAATTGCTCTTTCATACGAAAACGTTGAGGAATTAGGGTAATAAAAATTGCCAGTTAAATTGATTGATTTTTTTTTTTTTTTTTTTTTGATTGGTGTTTTACGCTGTACTCAAGAATATTTCACTTATACGACGGCGGCTAGCATTATGGTGGGTGGAAACCGGGCATAGCCCGGGGGAAACCCACGACCATCCGCAGGTTGCTGGCAGACCTTCCCACTTACGGCCGGAGAGGAAGCCAGCATGAGCTGGACTTGAACTCACAGCGACCGCATTGGTGAGAGGCTCCTGGGTCATTACGCTGCGCTAGCGCGCTAACCGACTGAGCCACGGAGGCCCCGCCAGTTAAATTGACCTCTATAAATTGATCTTATACATGTAAGCATCATGAAGTGAACTGTTAAACCACTGCAGCTGATAGTGTCTCAACCATTCAGGTTTGTGGGTTCCAGGTTTCAAATTTGACATTGGTTATTTCAACAAATTATTACATTATTTGATACTGGGGAAAGAAAATAAGCAAGGAGCAACAGACAAAAATTTCTTTTAATGGTTTAGCAAGGATTTCAAACACGAACAACTATAAATAAATTTAATACAAATAATAAAAAAAAATGATCTCAATTGATACCATCTGATTATTCCAATTCAATCAAATATTCCTTTGTCCTTAAAGGCACAACGAAAGCTCTGTAAAAAAAACATTGCCTGTGCATCCTTCAGCGAGGAGGCCTCTTCGAAAGCCACGCTGTCTGCCTCCATTTTCTGGTGACACTTTTCTCGCTCTGCCTCCATCTCCTCCACTGTGGCCTCTGCATCCTCTACTCTCTTCATCATATTCACACTGTCCGTGTGTTGTTTTTGTGCCCTTTCCATCAGGTTGGAGACGACCTTGTGAGCCTCTTTCAATTCCTGCAGAGTCTTCTGTTAAAATGATTGATGGACCTCGATTGGTTGGAGTTTTAACAACACAACCAAGGATAGTTTCTTTTATACACATAAAGATACCTGTATTTCAGCAGAGCATACTGGACTTTGGGATAAACCACTGACTATTGGCAAAGTACTGACTACAGATGTTCATTTGCAGAGGAAAGTTCCATTTGTTGGTCATATTGGCAGAAACAAATGCTCTCCAAAGGAATTCATGTATTAGCAATGCATTTCGACCATTTATATTAGGGAGAAGAATCTTTTTTCTTCAAAAAATTTAAATTTCCAGCTACCACTTTTGGTCCAAGATTAGGTACACTGTACATGTACTTTGCAAATACTAGGAGGTACCTTCATGTTGACAGAAACATTAAAAAATGAAAGTCAACACACAAAAATGAATAAAGTTACACAATCAAAAGAACTTTATTAGCACTCTGGAACAGTAAGATGAGCATAGAGAAAGTTGGTATTTGGTGAAACGTTCATATTTGGGCTATTACAAAATAGTCCAAATTTTATTAGATTTGCTAATTCGAATTTTTGGACCAAAATCTCTAACATACAGTGATGATGATAGGTACATGTCCTACGTGTTTGATGCAAACAAATCGGAAAGGACACAGTACATTCACTACTGACTACTGCCAATCTTCCCCCATATGGTAAGCATGATAAGGCTGCATATTGTGAACAACAATTCCAAATCACAGAAATAAACAAACTGAACCTTAATGTAAAAATATGTATAATCCACGGATTGACAGGGTTCTATCTAGATACATGGATGTTTTATTTTTTGTCACTCTTACTGAAAGTTGTCGTCTTACTAAACTTGTAAGTCTTTTTCCGTCAACGATACTTCCTGTTTGACTCTTACATTGTTGGAAATTTCCACTGATTTTAGATGTAACTGGCAAGGTACGAGTTGTGCTAAGTGAAACGATGTCTGAGGCCTGTTTCATAAAGCTCACTTAGCAAAGTAATTCTCTAACTACCGTGGCAGCGTGTGTTGTAGAGATATAAAAAAAACTTAGCTAACGGCAACTTAACACTAAGTAAGCTTCATGAAACCAACTCCAAAAAAAACCAAGACAAAGTATAGTACATTGGAAAATATTCAACAACCTGTGCATAAATTCTTTGTAAACCTTAACAAATCCATGTACACAACATGTTGTTGTTGAACACTGCTGAATGTGATAAACCCACAAAGTAGACCTATTTGATTTACATGTTGTGTATTGTTCATAAACTTTTATCTTATGAATAAAAGATTGCTTTTTAGAAATATTTTGAAATGAATAAATGGTATAATGGTTGATAGTGGACCAGTTTCTATATTTTATATCCAGTTATAAATCCTTATATTATTTAAAAAAAAATTAGTACCAGTACCAGTATGAAGAATGAATTGCAAAGGATATGGAACAATCAAAACATATATTCTGCCACTCATATAATGCTTCACAGTTCTGTGGAAAGAAGCATAATGTTTTTCTAGATATTGCCCTTATTGGGCATCCATTAGGTGCAGAGGAGATCTCATGTCCATGGTTTCAGTCATCCAAAAGCCAAATAATTATTAAAATAATTAAATCAAGCAAAAGTTTAACTCCAAATTTTATTCAGGACCCACTCAATTCCGATGTGACCCGCTCATTTAGCCACCTCTGGGTCCCGAGGATTCACTAAAATGCAAACCTATCAACATCACTGAGTATAGCCTCTATAACTTTATTTTACTTCATTAGCAGTTGTGGTAAAATTTTGGGGAGAAATGTTGAAGTATGTAAAGATCAGGGAGCTGTTTCTCAGAAGGGATATGACGTCCCATACTGAAGGCATACTACCTATTTGCGCCCAACGTAATGTTACAAGCGCTTTGAGAAACAGCCCCCCAGGGGTTCAATCATTAAAAGGCATCTAACAGTTACCTGCAGCCTGGTACTTTCACAAAACATGAAGCAAGGACAAGTAACTGTCTACTCTGACTGAAGCTGCTATTAGCACTTTATTTAATTCTCTGTCAGGTACTATCCACAGCTGCCATCTACTAAAGAGAAAATAAAAGCCCTGAAAGATCGGTACAAAAATCAAGGGTCATCTAAACTAACCTGATGGTGCAAGTCTAGGGTCACCAGCTCTTTTGTTTTCACATCCACTTCCTCTGTTTTCTGGAAAAAAAATGAGTAACACATGTCCAGATAAGAGAAAATCTTCTATATATTCTTGCATGAAATCTAAATACTGTGATATCTTGGAAAATTTACTTCAGCTGATTAAATTATTTGCATGGGCTTTAATCTCAGAAAAACAATAAAATATAAGGGACACCCAACGATGTTCAGGCATCTGTCCAACAGCTGAACCATTATTTGTTCCAAGACTGCAAGCAATAAAGTTCAAAGAACAATTTGTAAATCCTCTGCATGACAGGACAAGGATTTGAAATCCTATCCCTTGCGGGTGAGGCCAAATTCAAAATGGTATGGAATCAACAATATCCACCAAAATGACACCTTCCATGGTTACATCACACCACTATTCAGAAAACGCTTTTGATTTTTCACTTGTTTTACTTTATCCACTCCAGTCTTGCCCTTAACCTCTCTCACCTGCAGGTCTTTTAACCTACACGCCCGTTTTCTTCAAGAATTTGACCTTGTTTGTTGAATATTCACACCTATTTGGCCTTGACTTGTGCATTCTCAGCTGCTGACTTTTTGATCTTGATTATTCCAACAGATTTGACCTTGACCTATGCATTCTCAGCTGCTGACCATTTGACCTTGATTATTTCAACAGGTTTGACCTTGACCTGTATTATTCTTAACTGTTTGGTCTTGACCCACATCCTCAATCCCCACCTGTTTGACCTTGGTCTCCAGTTCCATGACTTTCTGCTCTAAATGTTTCACAGCCCGACTTGTTTCTGCTGGCTGGGACTGGATTTGAACCCGTGTCGATAAGAGAGCCCGTTTGCTCTCTTCCAAGTCTCTACTAAACTGGTCAACCAGACACTTCTGGTGCTGGTTCACATAGGTGAGAGTACGGTTCAAAAGCATGGCTTCATCCACTGCAAAAACAAAGCCAAGAAGAATATAAAATAATGATAAACTTGATCAGACATGCTTATAGGCGTTCATGGCATCCACATTATTATCTCTGTTAACTGAGAGAACTTAATAAATAACATAAACCTACATGTATTTACTGAAATTCTTCAACCTTTTAGCGAGGTGTGTTTTTTAACATATTCTGAGATTTATTTATTTATTTATCTGACTGGTGTTTTACGCCGTACTCAAGAATATTTCACTTATGCAATGGCGACCAGCATTATGGTGGGAGGAAACAGGGCAGAGCCCGGGGGAAACCCACGACCATCCGCAGGTTGACCTTCCCACGTACACCATATTCTGAGAGAATCATTCTGTGTACACTGATAAAATGACACTTTTTGTGAAGCCCTAGAAGTGGCCAACCCAACCAATGTAGTTTTGTCTCCAAAATCAAATGAAAAAGGTACATAAATAGCACTGAAAGTTACTTTTTCATGTGCAAAATGGATGAGGAATTAATGTATTTCAGAAGAGAAATAGGTATAAAAAGCAGCCGCATGCATTTTTTGTGAAGTCATTGTAGGCTCAGCGTTTAATCTGGAATTCTTACAAGGCTATGGTATACGCTTTGTTTGAAAAAAAAAAAAGAAAACAAGATGGTAATTGTGTCACCCTTAACCCGACGCTCATACAGTGTATGGCTAAAAGGAAAAACAAAAACAAAAATGAACACGTTCCAGTAACTCGGGGACATCAGCGGAAACATGTTGCATGTTTTGTTTACAAAAATAACCAGCCCGTGAACAATTAAATTTGATAACATGGTAGCACTTGTGATTTTATCAGTGATTGTGTGCACCATACTTTGATTTATTTAATTGATTGGTGTTTTACGCCGTACTCAAGAATATTTCACTTATACGACGGCGGCCGGCAATATGGCGAGAGGAATTACTGGGCGGAGCCCGGGGGAAAGCCACAACCATTCGCAGGTTGCTGGCAGTCCTTCCCACGTATGCTTACTTTGAACTAGCTGAAATCTCATAAAAATGAAAAGGTATACTTTGTAAACTTTATGTGGGATATTTGATGGATACATGATACATTTGGTCTAGTGTTGTCTTTTCTTTTAAGAATATTACAAGAGGAAGTTGCAGCTTCCTCGCTTGGGGTTCAGCATGAACGGGATAGTGCAACTACTGGTTGACCCATATCAGAAAAATGGCTCTGGCGGGCAGCTTTATTGCCTTCAGTAAGGCGTCTTGGTGAAGCAGCACTAGATAAAAGAGTGGTGGAAATGCATCCCGCAACAAGGAGGCACATTACATGCACTCTAAGGATTCCCTTGTTGTCACATGACTGAAAAATTGTTAGGTACGACGTTCAACCCCAAGAACTCACTCATCCAATCTTTTATGAATAAATGATTACTGCTCTAAATGCCAGATCTGCAACGCTTAAGCCATATTACTACAAAATAGCTGCAAAAGACCCATTCTCCTATGGTAAGATGTAATGTGATGGAACAACCTGTTGTTGACAAAACAACATGCTTGGGCAATCATGTGATTCAAGCTAAATACTACAAATCAAACTGTGTAATCCAGAAATCAAGCAAAATGAGACATTCCAAAAAAAAAAAAGGTGAAAGCTAACTTAAAGGTGTGAAATACAGTATCTTCAAACAAAACACTATCTGTTGTATTTGAAAGCTCCGCTGATAAAAGCATGTGTATGTGAATATTTTTGTCCATGCCATGATGCATTGCACAGACTGGGCTGTATGTGCATGTACAGTATGTGCATGTACAGTATGTGCATGTACAGTATGACAGTAGTGAAATCACTGCTCAATACGATCCAAGGTAATACGCACGAGGGAAAGTTTCCTCTCACCATAATTCTTGTCACCATCGCGTAAATGAAATATTCTAGTCGTAGGGTGTAAAACTTCACTCAAAAGATAAATCCGGTGTTATATATACGTGTAATTGCACTGAACGAAGACTGAAGATAAAAACAACAGAACAACATTCTCACATATATTACAGCTTCGGTACTACAGATGAATGCTAAAATAATCGTAAAAAAATTTAATGGGTCAATAAATCATATGACGCCTTAATTACAGTTCAAGAAATTAATTATATTGTAAACTGTGGTACAATTACAAAGTTCTATGCAGTACAGATATTCTCAAAATTACCACATACATAAATGTGTACACTGTACAGGGTAGAATAGATCCGACAAGGCTATAGGCCTGGCCTCTATTACGATATATTATAGACTAACATTTGAAAGAAATCTCTCTAATTTCGATATCATTTACACTAATGCACCATATCTTATGTCAGGATAGGCACTCAGGAAGACATCAATACACTACACACATTGTAATCATTCGATATAACATCGGAAACATTATATAACTTAAATATAATTTAAGCTGATCAAATTAAATTCCACTTAAGGGTTACTAGGATAAAGTTGATCGAAACACACATGATTGGATACTTTTATATGTCATTAATATTTATTGATTTATTTGATTTGTGTTTTACGTCGTACTCAAGAATAATTCACTTATACGACGACTGCCAGCATTATGGTGGGTGGAAACCGGGCACAGCCCTGGGGAAACCCACGACCATCTGCAGGTTGGTGGCAGACCTTCCCACATACAGCCGGAGAGGAAGCCAGCATGAGCTGGACTTGAACTCACAGCGACCGTGTCATTAATAAACTGATTTGATATACATGTAGGCAGGCAGCGAAATTTGGCCTGCCGGCGAAACCCAGAAATCGGTTACGTCTTTTCCGCCTCGCCTAACCGATCATTCGGTTACGCCACGTATGTTTATCAACCCGATCGGTTACGCTAATTGTTTACGTGGTTTATGTTTCAGGCATCATTCTGGATCATTAATAAAAGTATTCAGCTCAATGTTATGTTTGTTTTTCTTTTCTATATCTAGCAGCTCATACCGTAAGGTTGGTGAACAAAAGAAAGAGAAATTTTACACTCACACGGTGTTTCAACGTTGTTGCCTGGTTGGTACTTGACTCCTGTGGCACATTTTTACGTGAAATTCCGTTATACAGGCTTATATGTTTGCAATATGCCCAGTCCAACATTAAGTACTTCCAGTAAGTGTCATTACGGTATTGGGGAGCGAGTTTGGTATCCCTGATTACTGATAATTAACGCAGTTTCCAACGCACGTGGTGTGAGTCTTACCACAGTGATATATATATATATATATATATATATACTCGATACAGGGCCGGGAGAGATGTTGACGTCACAGGCCTATGCGTCACAGGCCTGTGCTCAAAGCCTGTAAGGCATATATGAATGATTAAATTTCCATGTGACTAGCACAGGCAGCTGGCTGTGGCTGAAATCGATGTTTCTATTTTTAGAGACCGGCCCGGATAGCACAGTTGGTAGAGCGTCCGCTTCGGGACCGGTAGATCCAGGATCAATCCTTGATCGAGTCACACCTAAGACTTTAAAAGAGGAAGTTGTAACTTCCTCGCTTGGCGTTCAGCATGAAGGGGATAGTGCAATGACTGGTTGACCCGTATCAGTATAATGGCTCGGGTGGGGCGGCTTACTTGCCTTCGGTAAGTCGTCTCAGTGAAGCAGCACTAAATAAAAGAGCGGTGGAAATCCGTCCTGCAACAAAGAGGCACATTACACGTACATGCACCCTAAAGATTCCTTCGAAAAATTGTTGAGTACGATGTTAAACCCCAAGCACTCACTCACTCTATTTTTAGACGCGTTGCCATACTAACCGCGTTGTGATTATGAAAGCTGTTCAGTCCAGTTTATCTGTAGTTACCTAATGCACGATGACTCTAAGGACGTTCTCGTTGGACAGTTGGCCTAACCGATTTTCCGGTTAGCCAAATTGAACCGCACGTAACCGTTGCGCGGCCGACGGTTTCGTTCGCGCCAAATTTCGCTGCCTGTGTAGGTGTATAACTATCTAAACTATAATCGTTATAAATCATCAACTTCTTCAAACTCTAAAGTATTTTTTATTCAGTGGAATTTATTCCTATAATTATTGTGAAATTGATGTTAAACTGATTTGCTTGTCAGTAAATATGCAATTAAGCTTCCTACAACTGTGCAAATTATTTCTCTACAAACCATAGTTCTCTCAGAATGTCTCATGAAATAGGTGGTTGAAAAGGCTGAAAAATTGGGACAGATGTGATTCTATATTTGATCCTACCAAAATTTAATATTACCTGTTCATATCACTTTTGTGTGCTACATTAGTATTATATTTCATTCCATGTGTACTGACAAAACAAAGCCTTAGTGCTACAGGTATGTGCTTTTACAAACAGGAACAGGCCTCACAACTTAACAGGTATGTTTTAACAGCTAGCTATACCCTCTACCTGCTGCAATCAATGGTTCAATAAATCCCAATGACAGTTCAATTTCTGTAATTGACTACCTCTATTTACCTGCAATCACACATGTCTGTGATCTCGCATACCTGTACAGGTGAGGTGTCTGTTTACCTGGGCTGATTATAGGTGTGACATTGATATGAACCTTGGGGGCAGTTTGAGGACCCTATCACCGTCAGCCAATTACACGAAAGGGGGCTTTTAAACGGACTATTAAACTTGATCACTGCAAAACACCACAAATAGAATTGATCGAAATATCAGCTTGGCTTACCACAGTTTATTCCTGTATTCTGATAGAAAAGGAACATTTGAGTCCGGGGACAGGATGATTCAATATTCACTGCTAAAAAATTTTCTGCATGGAAAGGATTACTACGTGGAATTTCATTGAAATCTGGACGAACAGACATCTGGTGCCACTTTCAAAGACATGTTTTTATCGTACATTTGTCGTATAATATTTTGTACATCACTATTAATGAACCATTGTCCCATATGTGCGATATCTTACAAGTAAGTCATCTTTGTGAAACTGGGTCCTGACGGTGATCTAGTTTTGAAGCACAGACACTAATCAACCCGCTGTTCAAGAATGTTGAGATGATTTACTGTAATGACCTACAATCCGCCACACATAATTATGGGAGATTCTCGAGAACTGTGATGCCTGTAGATGTATTGAACAATTGAGCCATGTGTTCAAAGAAGATGTGGACAAAGGCTTGCTTCTCCTGAAAACTTTCAATCGAACTGCAATCTTCAAATGTTCATAACAGGCAATGCTACATGTGGATGAATTGTTACAGACTCTTATATATATATATATATATCACATAGAAATTTCATTCAACAAGTTTAACAACGCTATAAAAGGTAAGTGAGTACATAATGCTAAATATCAATCCTAGTGAAATGAAAAAGCATACTTTCTGCATAAATCTGATTTAACAGTTCATGTTGCACTGCAATTTTCAGAATGCTCAAAGTTAGTTATCATTTATTTATTTATTTATTTATCTGATTGGTGTTTTACGCCGTACTCAAGAATATTTCACTTATACGATGGCGGCCAGCATTATGGTGGGAGAAAATCAGGCAGAGCCCAGGGAAACCCACGACCATCCGCAGGTTGTTCCATGACCTTCCCACGTACAGCCGGAGAGGAAGCCAGCATGTCAGCTGGAATTGAACTCACAGCGACCACAAAGTTAGTTATGGTATGCATGTACAGTACATGAGACTGGAATGCAAATGTCACGCATTTCACATCTCAGCTGGAAACAACTGTTTTACTGTCTGCTTTTATATCATAAATACATAGGCTTTGAGTTACTGATTTACCTTCAATGATATACCCAAGAATATTTCATTCATTTACCTCTACAGCTAGTACCAGTAGCACTTCATTTCAATTCTTAAAATTAATTTTGTAATTTTACTCTATATTCAAACAATTCAGATTTTTGATTTTCAAAAATGGATGTTTTTGCCATAATTTTTTTTGTCATACAATTCTACATTTAAATTAAGTTCTAGAAATTTATGTTTTTCACAATTAAATTTTTAACGAAGGCAATTATATATTTTTTTTTTTATTGACAGCGAGAAGACTATGAGAACTATGGGTACACTAACAACAAACTCCAGAGCCATCCTCAGTTCACCGTTGTCACGGTTGCAGCAATCAGAGGTCAGGTCAATGTCCGTGACCTCAGACACTTCAGAGGTGAGTTTCACACAGATCCAATCAGAGCAGAAATATACAGATGACGACCTTCAGGGTACAGTAAAGAAATTTGTCAGGCACTTACAAGCACGGTCTCCAGGATGTCAAGTTCCTACAGAGCTGCTGACATTTGTAAGCCACTGGCTATGTGGGCAGCTACAGCGAGAGCGACAGCAGTGGAACGCAAAGCTGAGCGCAGCCCTGAACCAGGTAGAGACAGAGCGCCGGAAGGGGCTTGCAGCAACCACCTTGGTGCAGGTGTGCCTTGAGCGCCTGCAGTTGCTGGTGCAATCCTGCAATTTATGTGAAACTGACTTGCATGTAACCAGTGAATGCACGGCTGACCCTCAGCAAACGATTCTCCTGCAGAGTCAAACTCTGATGGAAGTGTTCAGTCATCTTGTTGAAGACCATCTGCAATGTCTAGACTTACTAGATGCGAAATCTTTCCCCGAAATCGTGCAGAATCTCACAGTAAGTGAGCTGCTCAGACAAAGGCTTGACTGTGAAGAAAGGATTAAATCAGGGCTGATAAGTCAATCCCAACAGTCGCTGAAAGAGAAACGAGTCAGTCTGTCAAAATCTCGGCAGAATCAGACCTTGGAAACACTGGTAAAAAGTCTGGAATCCGATGTAGGGAAGTTACGACTGGCGCTCAATAAAGAAAAAAAGAAAACAAAGATGTTGGAGGAATCAGCACATGTAAAATGTACCGTGAAAAATCGTGTTAACAAACTCGAGCATGATGTCCAAAAGTTGAAGAGACAATGCGCAAAGAAGCAAGATTACATCGACTGGCTGAAAAAGCAATTCTTTGAGATGACGAAGCTTGTGACAAATGAGAAGAAACATGCTAAAGTTACAGAACCCACAGCCTTAAAGTTCACAAATGAGGCAACAGCAAATGCCAGTCATGAGATGGCGACCAAATCAAAAGTTCAGGATACATCATCCTCAAGGAAGGTAAAGCTTACCAGATCTCCAGGTTCCGTGAAATCCGCAGGAACCAACAACTCAACAGGAACTCAAAGCTCCATTGAAATATCTGAGGACAAATTGAACATCTTGAAGATGAAAGCGAAGAAACTGGAAGATTCTTTACAAGTGGCCATGAACCAAATGTCAGAATATGCTGCCAAAGCTGTGAGGAAGACTCAAGATGGAGGCTACTCGAGTCCCGGGGAGAAAATAGCTGACCTGACATCTCAGGGTGTAATCTTGAGAGTTCCGAAGAAAATCAACATGCTGAAGACAGCACTGGAAAAAACCAATTCCAAGATGGATCGACGATTTCCAGAATCTCAAAGAAACGCCAAACTGGACAAAAGTTATAAAGAGCTTCAGAACTCTTTTGCCAACAGACACAGCACTTCTCAGAACTTTGGACAAAACTCTGTTTCAACATCATCAATATCAAGTCCACGCAAAAATCAGGTGTCCAAATGCTTCCGCTGCAAGAAGATCTTTCGCATGTCGGATAACCACAAACTGGCGTGTTGCTTCCATGTGAAGGGCAAAGAGAGGATTGAGAAATACGGGGAAGATGGGAAGCTGAAGCAAGTTGTGTTTGTTTGGCAATGTTGTGGTCAAAATCTTGACAATGCTGGGTGCTGTACAGGCCATCATGTTTAGGGCACAGGTTCAGGATTGGTTTGGGACTTTCTGATGTTGGTTTGAAATTCTTGTCTTTTTCCCAGCCTCAAACATGTACACTCAACAAAACTATAAACGCACAAACCAAAAATGAACTGTGATTACCAACCACTCTATTTTCACGCTGACATATCTCCTGGATTATTGCCCTAAAATTGCTGAGGTAATGCATTATTTAATACTGAGAGAAAACAATATAAAAATTGCTTTGTGTATTTATATTTTCGTTTACATTAACAGTGAATATGAATAGATAGGCTGGGCGCTATACATGACAATGCTGGTTGAAAAATCCTACATGAAAAAGTTAACGAACCGATAAGCCACGTAGATATCACTGTAGTGTCGATTACCATATTTCACCTGAAGTTCCACATTTGTCAAGTTGACACATTTCGCTCGAGTCTGACTGATTCATCAAGCTTTCTAGGTCACTTAAGAGTTTCGAAAATCAAAAAAGTGTTGACATCAAAAGTGTCATTTAAGATTGATTATGCGATTATGAAAAAAACATTTTCTCATACTGGTACCAAACTTTAGGTGAAAAACAGTATATAGTTTTAATTATTTTATATTTACCGTGAAAATCTTCCTGTATTACACATGAAAAAAAAAACAGAAATGCAATATACATATGTTTGCATATGCCCCTTTATCTGAAGAACAGTAAATAAAAAAAAAATCACACGAAATTTAACATTTTGTAAAATGGAACACTGACACTTCCTTTGTAATCTTCTTTATCCCCCAAAATTCAAAATGAAATGTCAACTAGAATTCCAGAACCAATTAATACACAGACTCGACAAAGTCACATTTCAAATGTCGAATGTGGCCAGCAGTTTATACATGTACATCATGCTTACCTGGTGTTTTCACCTGTTACATTGTCTGCCCAATCAGAATTATAGTCATGTTTTTAACACGATAATAAACCCTTCATTCCTTTCTCTTCATGTTTTATCTTCCATGAGTTACTGAAATTATCTAGTTTATTGTTTTGGACAAAAATCATAATAGTATTTTTGGAGCTGTAAGGTATTATGAATGCAGTTTTCAACATTTCTGCAAGTCCACACATTTTTCTCAGACGCATTAATAAAATCAGCTTGAACATACCCTTATTTCAATCCTTTCAACAGCCTCTGTGACCTATATTTTGAAACATTCTGAGAGAACTTTGGGGTGTAGAGAAATAACGTGCACACAGTATTATGAAGCTTGTTTCTTTAATGACACAAACAACCATTTTTGATGTCATTTTCATAACTGTATGCATAAATTTCCTGAAAAAAAGTGTTTTACAGGTTTGAAAAGGTTGAAGATTTACAGAATTTCGTGTTCATCTTTTCATGTTACACTGTGATTGAACAAAACTGATACCTTGTTCTACACTTTTACAGTTTAATAATTACCTTTATAATGAAGCTTTTCAATCAGAAGAATTTCGCGGGACACTGACACATTTTCCAGAAGTGATTTTTTGTTCTTAGACCTTGATTTCTTTCCAACTTCAACAACTCACTTGCAAACAAAGAGTAAACCTTCGAAAGACGAAAACTAGTCAGCTGACCTGAAATTTTTTTCCATGGCCGATTTTAACACATTTATATCCATTGTCTTAATTATTTCTTCTCCATGAAATTTACACATTTTGACTTATATAAACAGAGTGGATATGTATTTAATAGAGCAGATGAACTATGCCAGGTAAATGTATTAAATGTGCCAAGTATCTTCATGTGGATTCGTTATTTCACACTTTTACAAGTATTTATTTATTTTATTTGATTGGTGTTTTACGCCGTACTCAAGAATATTTCACTTATACGACGGCGGCCAGCATTATGGTAGGTGGAAACCAGGCACAGCCCGGCGGAAACCCACGACCATCCGCACGTTGCTGACAGACCTTCCACGTACAGCCGGACACTTTTACAAGTAGATACAGCTCTTACATGTGCATGAAAAAGTTTTGTTTTTCAAGAGTTTTGTCATCAGAAATAATTTCCGAGCCATTTTACAATTTCACACTGCCCACATGCAAACTCTGAATGGAACATTTCTGTTTAGACATTTTGTTTGATAAGTTTATTTTTATGTCTTTCATTAATTTTCGATTTCAGCAGCTTTCTTGAGCAGACCCAAAATTTCAAATGTTGAAAGCTTGTCAACAAGGTTCTATTACTTTAGATACTGATCTTAATACAACTGCATATCTAAGAAAAAGACAAGTTTCGCATACAATTTTTGAATGTTTACAGAGTGTTTGTTAAAGAAAAAATTCTGTTTTAATTATGACATGTATTTATATCTACATGTAATTTCGTTACTTTCGTGACAGGTAGATATTTCTCTGCATGTTCACATGGAAACAGAATTTGAACACTTTAGAAGAAATCACTGAGAATTCTGGGTATATGTTTTAATTTTGACATGTATTTATATCTACATGTAATTTCGTCATTTTCGCAACAGGTAGATATTTCTCTGCATGTTCACATGGAAACAGATTTTGAACACTTTAGACGAAATCACTAACTATTCTGGGTAAATGTTTTAATTGTGACATGTATTTATATCTAGATGTAATTTCGTTACTTTCGCGACAGGTAGATATTTCTTTGCATGTTCACATGGAAACAGATTTTGAACACTTTAGAAGAAATCACTGAGAATTCTGGGTATATGTTTTAATTTTGACATGTATTTATATCTACATGTAATTTCGTCATTTTCGCAACTGTTTCGCGACAGGTAGATATTTCTTTGCATGTTCACATGGGAAACAGATTTTGAACACTTTAGACGAAATTACTAACTATTCTGGGTATATGTTTTAATTTGACATATATTTATATCTACATGTAATTTTGTTATTTTCACAGCCTCTATTATTTTCCACTCTTCTACATGTAGATATTTTTTTGGCATTGTACATACAGAAGAACATTTTGGACACTTTACAATAAAAAAACCCCTTAACTATTATAGGTATACATTTCAATTGTGCCATGGATATTTATAGTGCCTCGATATTTCAATACTTTTTGTAACTGTTATATTTTACATTTTCAAACGCAGACTTTTTTTTCTGTATGTACATGTATACAAGCCATTTTGAACACGTTTTGTCCTCCGTGATAAAGCATGCCTCAGAATATTGAATGTGCCGAGATGAACACCATCTGCTTCCCTATCAGTAGACAGCATGTCTCAACAACTTATTCTAGGCACAAACTTCAAATGACTTTTTTAGAGTCCACACGTATCTAGTAAGGAAGAGACTGAATTCAAGTTGATGATTTTCTATATCAAGTTACAACTGAATGACTGTATTGTAGATTGAAACTTCTATATGTATTTTTCTTCTTTGTAGGAATTGCATAAATATACATATACATTAAAACTTTTTGACAGTTTTTTGAAAGTTTTAACACCTGTTGATATGATTCCAAACATTTATACTGACATAAGGCATAATGTTCAGACATTGGCTTTGAAGCTGATTGTAGATTACCCCTAATTCATTCCATCTTTTTGATCGCCTCTGCAACAAATATTTTGAAACATTCTGTTTTTTGAAATTAAGAGTTTCAGAAAAAATGAAGTGTTGAAAATCAAAAGTATCACTTTGCACTGATTATGCGATTCTGAAAAAACATACCAAACTTTTGGTGAAAAACAGTACGTAGTTTTAATTATTTTATATGTACTGTGCAAATCTTCCTGTATTATACATGGGGAAAAAAATTCACGACCAGCCGCAGGTTGCTGACAGGCCATCCCATGTACAGCCATGGGTTTCCCCCAGGCTCTGCCTTATCTCCTCCCAACCTTTATTCTGGCCACCGTTGTATAAGTGACATATTCTTTAGCATGGCGTAAAACACCAATCAAATAAATAAATAAATAAATGAAACATCCTGAGAGTGCAATGGGGTACCAATTTGCACAGTTTTATGAAGCTTGCATCTTTAATGACAGACAAATCATTTTTGGTGTGATTTTCATAACAATCATATACATGAATTCCACTGAAAAAAAGTGCTTCAGTGATTGAAAAGGTTGAAGATTTACAATAAGTTGTAGTTCAAAGTCATCTTAATACTGTTTCCAAAAACCATTCCTTGATAAATACACATTTGGCCAAGTATATGAATAAAGATAGAGTTCCTGATTGCTTCATATGCATGTTGGCATCTGAAAATTTGTTCTTATTTCCAATATATTTCAGCTCTTGAAAAGACTTTCCGTCTTTGACATATTCAGACACATTTATTTGTGTTAATTGTTTTCAAATAAAAATTAAAACCTGAATTTCATGTGTGACCTATTTTTTTTACCTGCAACTCAGTGACCCAGTAAACTCTCACCAATGCAACTGCTGTGAGTTCGAAGTCCAGCTCATACTGATTTTCTCTCCGCCTGTATGTTGTAAGGTCTTCCAGTAACCTGCGGATGGTCATGCGTTCCCCCAGGCTCTGCAGAGCCCGGTTTCCTGCCATCATAATGCCGGCCGCTGCTGTATAAGTGAAATATTCTTGAGTACGGCGTAGAAAATAAATCAAATAAATCAAATAAATAAATAAACTTTACAAATTTATTGAACACAACCTTTCCAGATCAACATGTATTAAGCCTATGCCACTAGAGGAGGAAAGATTGTACCTTGATCATACAGGCTTTGATGTTAAGGGTGGCTTTAAGTAGGGAGGTTTGTCAGGTGCTCGGTCAAAGTCAAAGGTTTACTAGGGCACTCTG
This sequence comes from Liolophura sinensis, assembly GCF_032854445.1. Lineage (NCBI taxonomy): Eukaryota > Metazoa > Mollusca > Polyplacophora > Chitonida > Chitonidae > Liolophura > Liolophura sinensis. The sequence goes on from NC_088297.1 coordinate 14,820,693, forward strand.
GTGTCCTCCACTCCTAAACTTGACTGTCACTGCACAAACTTTAGGTCAGGTCCACTAGTTGTATGTTTCTGTTAGATCTGTCACTTGAGATTTTCAAGCTTAAAGTTTAATACTGAACACTTAGTTCAGTGTTAGGTTAAACTGAATGCTTCTCAATTCATCTCCTTCAGCCATTCGTTTAATGTTTAAATAGAATATGTTTTACTATTGATGAGAGATTTATATAACAGTGTGGTTAAACGTCATTTCAAGCAAACTCTATGTACATGTAAAATACTTCCATGCTACGAAATTGTGAAGCTCAATATGCAATATGCACCAGCTTGGAAGCAAGCACAGATGTTTTGGATGATTGGGTTGACATGCCTCACTATCAACAATGACCTACAACTAGATAGGCATGTTGTTTTCTTCGTGTTCAGTTTTATTCATTTATTTGACTAGTGCTTTACACAGTAAATCAAGATGTTTCACTGGTACAGAGGCAGGCAACATTATTGTGGCAGGAAAATGGGCAGAGCCCCGCGGAAACCCATGATCATCTGCAGGCAGGGTTCGCACGCCTGACGGCTCCAAAAAATTCAAAGACTTTTCAAGGACTTTCAAGTACTTTAAATACAAATTCAAGTACCTCAAACAAGTGTCACAATTTCCGCTTTCCGAATACTTGAATACAAACTGTGACAACAGGCGCAACTTGAATACTTTTTTAGGTCATTTCGTAAGCTTGGTGCAGCCATGCCGTGGCATTCGACCAGTACGCAGCCTTGTATTGGTGCCGTAACTGTGATAATTAAAAGCGCAGCTTAAGACATTTCCGCACAACGTACGCGCCCTATGACTGATTGACACTGCTGGCGTCGCGCACAAACCAGTCCTTGAAATCTAGGAATTCATCACTAAAACAACAGTTGCCTAATGCCTTTTTTTCACACAAAAAATCACTCTCAATGACTACAGCGTAAGTTCTTACCGCCAAATCAAAAAATGGAGATCTTAGTGCCCTCTGATGGAGAAAAGGAAGTCTGTAGTGGTGCAAAACTATGACCGCGTACAGACCACCGGCGGCCGCTCTAGGTGCATGCCCATTGCCAGTTGATTCACAGATTCTTACCACCGAATAACTTTCTTCACGTGACACAAACAAAATCAAGTACTTTTAAGGACCTCCACATAAAAATGGTCAAATTCAAGCACTTTCCAGTCCTTGAATTACCAAAATAAAATTCAAGTACTTTCAGGGTTTTCAAGGGCCCGTACGAACCCTGAGCAGGTTGCTGGCAGACCTTCTCACCTATGACCTGAGAGGATGCCAGTATGAGCTGGACTTGAATTCACAGCGATTGCATTGGTGGAAGGATCCTGATCGATTCCGCACAGGCCTCCCGTTGTGTTCAATTGTGCCTTCAGAATTCAATATGATTGAATGATTGAGTGATAGCTGTATATGTAAACCCTGTACCTCCTTCCATCAGAACAGTCACATGCAGTCACATCTGTAGTGCTGCCTCAACGAAACACAAAGCTGAAAGATACTAGACAAAGTAGCCCACCCAGTTACAATGTGATGACCACATCCCAGAAAAGGCAGGAAAATGGTAAAACTTGTACAGTTGAGAAGGTAGACAATTATTCAAGCATGACATTGTATGTACATATGCACTCTCTTTGGGGCAGTGTTATTCTCATAATGTTATACCCAACTAAGTTTCTTCCTCAACAGTTTGCATGTACACAGAAATAAAGGGAGATTACTCCCACTGGATCTGACGTTAGAAAAGTTTTTTCAGTAATTGTTTCCCCTTGCTTGCCCCCACTAAACAGGTCCAAACAAGTACACTATTCAACAAATGTCAATTATGTTTTGTGGTTTTGAGAAACCAAAGACAAACTCATCTGTTATTTATATAAACACCAATTCTACCACTGTTTTGAATAATATTTCAATAATTTAATACACGTAAAAAGCTATAGGCAATCATAATTTTGTCATTTACAAAATATCAGATGTAGACATTATAATCGTTCCAAAAATTCTTTTTCATGTACATGAATACAATTTTTAAAATGTAAAAAATAATAATACAACCTCTCTCATGTGAGCCTTTTCCCCCTTCTCAACCACTTCAAGCATACATACATATATGCTATGCTCCAATATCTGATAACAAATATAGTATTATAAATTCAATGATGGATCATTATGATGCAGGCGATGTGAATATTCATTATTATTGATCAATTCCATACTCCAATGAAGGTCTGCCAGCAACCTGCAGATGGTCGTGGGTTTCTTGTGGGTTTCCTCCCACCATAATGCTGGTTTTTGTCAAATAAGTGAAATATTCTTGAATATGGCGTAAAACACAAACCAAATAAATGAATAAATCAATGACATACAGAAGAGTTTTTCATTTATAAGATGGGGGTAAGTCTGCTACACCTGAATAATTATTATAATTATAGTGAATTATTATATGTTATGATATCTATGCATGGTACCTGGAAAACACAGTGGTTTGAATTTTACAATTAACCTTCACTACATCCTGACATGTACCTAACCATCAGCACTATCCAATGCCTCCTGATGGCCTCCATCACCCCCCACCCCGTCCACATTGTGTCCATACCTGTGGGAACCCTGTTGTAAATATTTTTATACAACCTTCAGGCAATACCAATTTTATTTCAAGTTTTGTTTTACTAGTGAGCCGACACAAAAAAAAAAAAAAAAAATCTAAAAATGGAATAAAAAGAAAACTGAAACTCCACCTTTTTATCTGATCGGATGATGATATGTTTATCATTTTCCGGTGTTTTCAAAGCCTTCTGATCAAATAAATACGTCTACACCTGGAAAATTGGCTGAGACTTTTATTTTTAAGTTTACTTTTATACTCTCCTGCTTAATTTAGAAAAAATTTACTCTGCTCTTACAACAACAATGTAAATTGTTGTGGCCTTACTAAACCCTGATTATGCTGGTCATTCCTACTTTTCTAGGCCTGATGGTTATTTCCCCCCAGAAGTCAGCCACATCTGTGTGAGCCCTGGCGTTGAAAGCGGCTAAATTTTTTTACAACCTATAGGCCACACAAATTTTACTTTGTGCTTTCCGGGTGAGCTGACCGTAACAAAAATATCTCTAGATGGAATAAAAATAAAACTGAAAATCTACCTTTTTATTTTACCAGTTCTTTACAATTTTCTGTTTCTTTTTAAAATTTCCGATCATGTAACTGGGTTTAAAACAAGGAAAATTGCTGAGACAGTCCACATTTTCCACAAATAAGATGACTTCAAGTTTTATTTATATACTGTCCTCCAACACTGGGGAAAAAATCTATTCTGTTCGTAAAACAACAATTTAAATTGTTGTGCCATTACCACACCCTGATTACACTTATCTAGGCCGGCTAAAACTTTTTTTTTTCAGATTATGTCTATACCTATGCGAACTCTGGAATTAAAAGTAGCTGGATTTTTATAGCCTCTAGGTGACATCATTTCTAATTTGTGCTTTCCAGATGAACTGACACTAATAAATCTAAAAATGGAAAAAAAAAGTAAATCATCAAACTCCACCTTTTTATTTTGTCAGACTTTGATATTTTGGTGATGTTTGTATTCGTGTGAATATGTCTACAACACGAAAAATTGAATCTTGCCACAAATAAGATGAAATTTTTATTTTTATACCCTCCTACACACTTGGAAAAAACTTGGATTTATTCTGACCGTAAAACAACCATATAAACTGGTCTGGCCTTACGGCACCCTCAATCATCATCGCACACACATGTAGCCATTATAAAAGATTTACTTTCCAATCTCACTACCATTCATGTTTCAACGCAAAGACGAGTTGACAGGTCATGTTTGATATGTGCATTTATCAGCCGACTTTCACTAAGCCTTCACAATGACCTGTTTACAGTATTAATCAATCAGCTATTGAGAGATCTGTATAGAGTATTCAGTCCTGTCAACAGTGCTAGGCTTTTACTATACCCAGTCCATTCCCAGGTCACAATTAACACAGTGGCACTAAAGAGAGAATTCCTCAGTTGGTATACAAATGAAAGAACGTACATGTAAGGTCAGCAGAAAGTATGGGAGGTCTGTTAGTAGAGAGGTTGAAAACCTTGAAAGTTGTGTGTATGTGGGGGGTGGAGGGCCAGGGGGGTGGGGTAGAAGTGTTACTTTTGTGTGTGCGTTTTAGCTACATATCAATATTGATAAACAGCTTAGAGTGAAGGGTACAGGTAGTTATAATGTCTAGTGTTTAGAAGAACAGGCTGAAGTTGGCAAAGTTTGAAGTCAGAGTGACCAGTCACTTCTCATTCTTCATTTAATACACCTGAGGTCTTCTGATTAGCTTGTACGCCTGAGAATCTGCCCAAAAAACATTTCCAGAAAGGAGAAATCTTATCTGGCCAAGAAGTTCACAATCAGCCAAAGAATGTCAGAGCCTCGGTGAGTTGATTATGCAGGTGTAATAACATGCAGGAATTGAAAGTTCAAAAAAACATTTCCAGAAAGGAGAAATCTTATCTGGTCAAGAAGTTCACAATCAGCCAAAGAATGTCAGAGCTTCGGTGAGTTGATTATGCAGGTGTAATAACATGCAGGAATTGAAAGTTCCAAAAAACATTTCCAGAAAGGAGAAATCTTATCTGGTCAAGAAGTTCACAATCAGCCAAAGAATGTCAGAGCCTCGGTGAGTTGATTATGCAGGTGTAATAACATGCAGGAATTGAAAGTTCTCCCACCTGTTGCATGTGACAAGTAATTCTTTTCTCACCTGTCAAAGTTTCTCTACCTGAACACACCTGTCTTGGGTCTAGGCTTCATGATATTATTTACTTTCATATACAAAGCTGCAGAAAAAAGTGAACTTGTGAGTTTTTTTGCTGAATTTCTGCAGCTTACCAGGCAGCTGCGAGAAGAATTCTTTAGCCAGATAATAATTTAAGTGCTAATTTATTAAATGTCATGCTTATCTTTGGTATGGAATCAGTTTTCAGTGAAAATTTCAGAATATTATAAGACAAGCCGGGATTATATCCAGATCACACATTTCCCTATTTCATCATTCAAAAAAAAAAAATCAATATATAAATAAATAAGCAAATAAATAACAAGGCATGACAAAAATATAGGTAGTGTTCAGAGCCTTATGAGAATTTCAAACTAGGAACAGTGAAAAGTTTATCATTGAAATTTAAGTTCTTCTTTACATTACGTTTTTTAAAGGGGAAATCAATTTCAATGCATAAAACAACAAATCATTGTTACCAATAGTAAAAATCTCATTTGATTCTTTAGATTTTTGTCCTTTGTCCTTTAAAAGTGTCCCGTTAAGGGACACAGCATCAGGCCTGGTATATAGCACACTGCTAGCATTAGTGCTTATGGTGTTATATCAAGATATGTCTATGGTAATACATCTTTCTTTCACCCAGTGAAGATTTTGACGTACAAAATCTCGATACTAAACTCATAATGATATATGACAGGCATTATCATAATTAATTAGTGGTTTGATTTCTTCATTTTCAGTTGGGGCTGGAGCTTTACCTACCTGTATCTTGGACATGTCTCAAAATGAGCACTGTATTAGAGACCACTTCTAAGGAGCTTGCAGCTTAGAAGACTTGATGTTTATACTTCTACAGAAACTTCAGCCAGCCACATCCTGGACAGATCCAGAAATAAACTCTCAAGACTCTGAGCTCATCTAAGAACATTTAGGTTGGATATACCTTGGAAGAACATAGAACTTCACTGAAGTGATCTGCTATTTAATATCAACTGAGATTTACCCTGAGCACGAACACTCTTCACAGAAACTGAATGAAAACAATGACTATGGCTGACAATTCAAGGATTGATGGTGACACTAAAAAAGCTGTGAAGGTCAAAGATGACATTCCAAGCAATGAGGGAAGTACTGAAAAAGCTGTGACTGACAAAATTGATAATACAAGGACTGACGGTGATATTGGCAAAAATGTTAAAATCAAAGCTGATAATTCAAAAATTTTTGGTGACCCTGAAAAGGCTGTGAAGGTCAAAGATGACATTTCAAGCACCGATGGTAGGACTGAAAAAGCTATGACTGACACAGTTGACAATTCGGAGGCTGATAGCGATATTGGAAAAACTGTGAAGGTCAAAGCTGATAATTCAAGAATTTTTGGAGGCTTTGAAAAGGCTGTGCAGGTCAAGAATGACATTTCAAGCATTGATGGTAGGACAGAAAAAGCTGTGACTGACAAAGTTGACAATTCGAAGACTGAGGGCGATACTGGAAAAACTGCAAAAGTCAAAGCTGACAATTCAAGGATTGATGGTGATATTGAAAAAACTGTGAAAGCCAAACTGTTGCCAGAGATAGCTGAAGACGAAGGGGTGTCTGATGAACTCTACACTAACCTGTACTCCTGGCTTTGTGGTGCCATTCAGCAGGAGCGCAATCATTGGAAGCGCCAAATAGATGTCACGCTTCAGGCGCTGAATCAGCACCACAAAGAGACGCTAACACATCAGACAAAGCTGCAGACACTTCTCAGCAAACTCGACCCAAATGCCCAACAGAGTTTCCAAAATGATCAAAATGGTCACAGTGAGGAAAATTTTGAAGAGAAGGAAGTTCCATCAACACAGAAGCTCCTGGAGGAACTTGAAGCAAAGCTTGATATTATTCTGGATCATGGTGATTGCAATGGTGGTAAAAATTCAGAAACCCACAGTTCTCAAACCAGGCTATGTCCAACTCACAGATTAGAGTCCAAACCAAAATCAGATGACAAGAGCGTGCTATTAGCGGAGAGCAATGGACCTCACTTGCAATCAGTATCAGGAACATACAGACAACAACAGCGGCAACCAACACGTTGGAACTAAAACGTGCTCAGTGCCTCAACTAAGCCACGGCACCAATTCTCAAGACTTTGACAATGATTTGATGCCAGGTTCAACAGAAAACATTGTAAAGGATAACAAGAAAATCCCAACTGAAAAGTTGTCACCAGAGCATTTAGGCAATGATGCTGGTGTACCACCTTCATGCTCAAATGTCCCAGATTCCCAAACCAATCAAAATGATGGTGGCCACGTGGAGAATTCTGAGTTTAGAAGCAAGCCACTGAATACTGAATCCCAAGGCAAGGCAGTCCCAATCTCAAACTATCAGGTGTGGTCTTCAGTCCAACGAGGGGCTAACCATGGCAAACCATACACACATCCTTATTTGAAGAGATCATCGCCTACACAGCTCAAAGAGACGTTCTCAGTAAAGAAGCTCACATCTTTGTCTCAGGACGAGAGGCAAAAGTATGAGAAAGCGATACAGAGTAAGAAAACCGAAATAAAGTACCTCAGGTCCGACCTTGAGGAAGCCATGGATCAGATCCAAAAGTTGCAGAAGGTCATTCAAAGGCTTTATATTCTGAATCGACACCTCAACGAGACTCCGAGGGGAGTTAAAGATTCGTCTAATGCCGTCAAGGATACATCTACCAATGAGAGAAACCCACAAAGGGTCAACAGAGATGCACCAAGAAACAAAAAGGATATACCTACAAACGTGAACACGGAGGGGCTGGGAAGAAGACTGAGAAGCAGGGTATATCAACCAGCATGCCAAGCCTAAACAGCCTTCCTGTGTTTCAAGCCATGCCCGGGGCAGAAATGGCACTGTGGAAGCTCCGCGTGAAGCAGCGTAACATCCAAGGGAAGAAAACTGAGGTTGCACAATGTCTACGATGTCAGCGGCTGTTTCGTCCATCAGAAAACAACAACATTTCCTGTCGTTACCATCGAAATGGTCAGCAGACCGTGGAAAAATATGACACTAATGGCAAACTCGTGCAAGTGGTCTACAAATGGGCATGTTGTCAAAGGAAGGTGGATGCACCCGGCTGTACTCATAGTCAACACATCTGATTGGACTGAGAGAGACAGATGAGGATGCTCAATTGGATTATTTTTTGATAGTGGTTTAATGCCATACGCAAGAATTTTTCACTTCAGCTTTTTGTAGGTGAGGGAAACAGAAATGCTTGGACAATCCAGACTCTGTGGGAAGTCTGCTTATCTAGACATTATACATATATAAAGCTGGCTAAAGTTAGAAACTCCATCATATTTCTTTACCGGTGGCCATGGCACAACACAAAAATCATTGTAACATTTACAGGTGCACTATCTTCCAGACGTAAATGTATATTATTGAAATAATTGTAATAAATTTAAAGAAACTGAATATATGAACCTGACTCCTACCATGAATTACCAGTGAAAAGTAGCCTGAGTGTCATAAAACCCTGAAAAGTTTTGCATTTGGTGTCTGTTAATGGGGCTGTTTAAAATTCCATGCAATCATGCAACCACAATGAGGTAGTGCATTGCTCAGAGAGGAACACAAAGTCTTAAAGGATGTAAGGTAATCTTCATGCGTCTAACTCTTTTGGCTTGGAACCCTCTTCAAATTGTTTGGATTTTTATTATTCTGCTTCTTCAACACCTTGTTGCCAAGAAACCATTTTGAGTAATTTTAGTGAAATTTTATGAGCCCATAGTTGAAATTAGCGTTAATTTCGGCGTGAGAGAGTCGAATAAAGTGAGTCACGTGACCTGGTACCCACTCTGGAATTTGTTCAAAAACTTATGAACAACATTCTTCTCCTTAATAACTAATTTAAAAAGAATATAAATTTTAAAATTTCCGATTTGCTGAACAAGCTCCTGCTATCACTATAAGGAATGTAATCTTTACACACACTTCCTTGTTTGTTATGGGAACCCTCAACAGTTTTTTTCTAAACATCAGTAAAGCCACTGATGTCCGACCTGAAGCCATTGTAGTGTTGTTGATGTTAGTGTAAACTCTTTAGGTGACTCTGCTGTTCACAGAAGAGTAGGTACTGTTGGGCATCAGGTGCTGTAGTTCTTCAACCTTTTTCACGTTTTTTTGCAAAGAGTTCATTCAAGCATATTCTGAAGGCATTATTCTGTGATGACTGATAAAATTATACTTTTTGCATTATAAGCCCTGAAACTTCCCAATAATCCAAAATCAAATTTAAAAATGTGCATAAACTGCACTGAAAGTTGCTCTTTCACATGGGAAAAAGGCTGAGTAACTAGTGTAATGTGACACAGTCTGGAAATCTTGTACACGACCAGAAGAGATTTGAATTCCAGCATCAATCCAGAAATTGTTTTGTACTGTTTCATTTTCGAACAGAGACACTGACAAAGGGAGGTAATGAGAGTCTTGTGAAGTGCTGACAAAGCAGGCTTATATTGGCCTTTTATTGGGACACTCGCTTAACTGCCACCTGTACTTACACCTGAGTGCTACTGTATGCCGCTAAGTATTATATCAAGTGACCTGTTGAAGATGTCGTACCACCCAGACCAAGCAGATATCTATATCTATGCCTGTAGATACCATAATTATTCACACGGCACAGTTCTTCACACCATACACGTGACAAATTCAGTCTTTTACAAAATTTAACAATTTACCACACGTGTACCTGCAATATTTTTACACTTGGCATCAAAATACAAAATCAGGGCCAGGCCCAGAAAAAAAAGGTTCTGATCCTAAACACTGAAGCTGTCATAATCGTGAAGGACATTTCATGCTCAGAGATTTTATGTCAGTGAATCAAAGGAACTTTTAAACTAAAGTTTTTATTGGTACTAGTGTCTGAAATCATCATATTTTTGTTCAAATTATTTGTTAGTTTTTAACACAGCTTGATTAACTCGCTCACCAACAAAAATGCCGCTTTACATACATGTACATGAATATGTCCCTGATAATACTAGATATACCAATTTATAATATCTTACTATGATAATATTTATTTATTTACTTCATTGGTGTTTTAATACTACTCTCAGAATATGGCATTCTGGATCACTTTCACAAACCTTCATAAAACAGATAGCTACCTAAAGATTTCGTAAATCACCAGAAACTTTTACACTGACTTACAAAGTTTACCGGATTAGTGTCCAGATTTATTTCTTGATCTTAATTCTAAAGATTATAACATGTTGAAACAGTAAATTACCAGGAGGTCTTCTGAGAAGCGTAATAATGACTCACCCAAAAAACAGATTTACTGCCCTAGCCAATTCCCACCAACTGGTCGCATGCCACGAACCAGGCTAGCTGGTCTAAATAACCCGGGAATTCTTATCAAAATGAAGCCATTTACAAGATCGATTCTAGCTACACAGAAGCAAATTTACTGCTGCATCACTCTGAATCCATAGTGGGTGACACTGACGTTCTGATTTGTGACACTAACATTTCTCGGCAGACTTCAGATTCCGAGTTTTCGAACGTTGAGTTTGATCCTAGTCCAGGCATTTCCAACTGCAGAGACAATACAGACTGAGAAGCTATAGCTTTACCCTGCGTTTAACTTAAGATTTAATATTTAGTTACTATTCTTTCTCTATGTCTGCTCCACAGTAAAATATCATTCTATTCCCCGATGGATTCTAAATTCATATCCATATGCGGTACTACATACCGGTACATGTTACTGTCGGCATTCCAAATTGATTTATTTATTTATTTGATTGGTGTTTAACGCCCTACTCAAGAATATTTCACTTATACGACGGCGACCAGCATTATGGTGGGTGGAAACCGGGCAGAGCCCGGGGGAAACCCACAGCCATCCGCAGGTTGCTGCCAGACCTTCCCACTAACGGCCGGAGAGGAAGCCAGCATGAGATGGACTTGAACTCACAGCAACCGCATTGGTGAGAGACTCCTGGGTCATTATGCTGCGCTAGCGCGCTAACCAACTGAGCCACGGAGGCCCCCTTCCAAACTGAGTCGTGTACAGTATAAATACAAGTACCATGTGGATGGCAGCATTAGTGTACAGAGATTTAGTATCTATCAGTTATCAGTTTGGACAGCAGAACTTTATAACCACAGTGTGCAGGTGCCAGCTCAGACAGCTTGTACAGGTTGGACTTGTATAACGTAATTCGGTGGAGACTACCGAGTATTGGTGGAAAAAATGCATAAAACCAGCCTCATTATCTAGTGATTTTAAGTGCCATATTACTCAGATTAACGTACACTTTTTAACATTTTTTGGCACTCAGTTTAACAATATACATGTGTACATGTGTAGCTGGTTAGGAATAAATGATAAATCTGGACATTAATCCTTTAATTGTGAAAGTGGGTACTGATGGTCCAGTCTATGGCTGGAGCAAACCAAGCCAGCTGTGAAATAAACCACTGCCTTCAGCTTCGTCAGGTACGATCATGTCCACTGTACTGTACATGGCTGACAAATCTGCTACTTTAATTATTAAAAAAAATTATTCACTTATTTATTTGATTGGTGTTTCATGCCGAATTCAAGAAGTCAAGAATATGATGGGAGGAAACTGGGCATAGCCCAGGGAAATTATTGCAAAAATGCACACTTAAGCTATATTTGTGTACATATAATTTTAAGATTTTAGAGTCAAAGTCATATGTCTTAAATCACTAAATAAAAGGGTCAGAAGTAAGAAAGCAGGATAATTATAGTACAGCAGTACACCATAAATAATTTGCTATTGAAATGTCTGTTTTACTGTTAATGATTATTCAGAAGAACAGTGAGTCAACAGAAGGGTATTCCCCTGTAGAAAACCAGGATTACCTAACATTGTGCAATCCTCTAAGCTAGCTACATGTAGCTCACACACGTATGTGTTTATCACATTTGTTGTTTTGCATGCTTGAATCATAATTATGCTTACCACATACATGTACATTATTCTCAAGCTGAGAAATTTAGAAAAGTGTTTTTCCTGAAAAATTATTTACAAGGAGAATGTAAAAAAAAAAAAAAAAAAAAAAAGTTCAGTAATATGAAATACTAGAATAAACCCGTTTGTTCCTTCTTTTTCATGGTAATTAATGTTTACCATTCCTTGTGAAGTCACTGACACTGACTTTTTCAACCCACTTTAGTTTTGTCCGGAGAGATTGAGACACCAGACAATATTGGATTATTAATTCCCACAATCCTTCATTAAAACAAACCGCTTGCAATATTATTCTTTGGTACTTAATTATTTAACCTCTTCATCCACTTCTGTAACCATTGTTTTTAAACAATTGTGGGGTGTAGAGTAATAGTTTACACAGTTTTATGCAGCTTGCATCTTAAATGACACAAACAAATCACTTTTAGTCGGGTTTTTATAATATAAATTCCTGACCATCACAAAACAAAACTGTTTGCAATGATATTCTTTGTTTGTGTGGCCGTCTCAAGATAGCCTACTCTACCACACAAATAAGACAATCCACAGATAAATGATATCCAGGATATTGATCTGACCTCTGATTGGGTAATTACCTCAGCCTTGAAGACACAACAGTTTGACCTGTGACCTTTGCATGACAGAGGGCTTTACTACCGCAGGTATCATAAATTATACACCTTTTTAGAAATCCAAGGCCGCATGGGTATTTCCTACAGGCTGTAACGATTTAAAACATTCACAAAAACAAAACAAAAATTATTTTGTTAAAATCATGAAACTGTTCTCTTTGAAACAGCCCAAATCAGCCAAGTTTAATGCCCTAATTCCTCAACCTTATATGAAAGAACAACTTTAAGTGCAGTATTATGGACATTTTTAATTTGATTTTGGAGATAAAATTACACGGACTGGCTATTTTCTGGGCTTTAACTTAAGTATAAGTTTTTTCAGCCTGCACGCAATAATGTCTTCAGAATACTCCTGAATAAACATCTTACAAACACGCGAAAAAGTTAACGAACTGCAGTAGTACAGCACTGGCTTATTCATTAACTTGAAAGAATGACTTATTTACTTGGATTGAGTTCATCACTGTCCTCAGGAATGTTTTTCTTTCGAGAAAATACTCTACCGAGTGCCCAGAGTAAAAACCATCCTATTTTCTTCCCGGGCACTCCTACCAGACAAACCTCTTGACATATAGTAACAGGGACGCACCTGGATTTGAGTGAGTGAGTGAGTGCTTGGGGTTTAACGTCGTACTCAACAATTTTTCAGTCATATGACGACGAGAGTGCATGAAATGTGCATCCTTACTGCAGGACGGATTTCCACCGCTCTTTTGCCTAGAGCTGCTTCACTGAGATGCCTTACCGAAGGCAAGTAAGCCGCCCCGCCTGAGTCAGTACACTGATACAGGTCAACCAGACGTTACACTATCCCCTTCATGCTGAACACCCAGCGAGGAAATTACAACTCCCTCCTTTAAGGTCTAAGGTGTGACTCGACCCAGGATTCACCCTAGATCTACCGCCTCCCGAAACACCTGTATTTGAATTTGCAACCTCCTTAACCAGAAGCTAATTGGGTGCAGGTAGACAGTTGGGTGGCTAAAAGCCAAATGGGGCCCTTCAGCATCATGCAATGAAGCTTATACTGCTGCAAACTGTTGGAATTAGCGATACTCCAACTACTGACACAGTATTATGCTCACATTGTGGTAGACACTCCTTGACCACACCAAATGAAGACATCATGGTAATCATTTTGAAGTGAAACTGTCTTGGAACTGACACACAATGTACTATTCACATTTTAGCAACATCCAAAGTTCACAGAAAACAATTAACTCTGAAGCACATTTTCCTGGCAAGAAGGGTATCAGCCTACATATATACATCTAATCCTTAAAATTTATCTCACTAAGGTAATCAGAGCTCTAAGGTAAATAGAGCTCTAAGGATAAAGCAAACTGATTAATTTGGTCAAAGGCTTGATTATCTCAGTGCCACCTGCCAGACAAACAATAGTGTAACTGCAAAAAAAATAGACATTTCATTTTCGATTTAAGTAATATTCGGAACTTCCTCATCAGGAGAACGGTATAAGCAAGACTGAACCATTAGGGACACATACATGTAGAAGTTGATCAGATTTTTCAAACTGTGTCCTTAAGGCATGTGGCTCCTTCACAGTTGGTCACCCATTCTGTAAACCCGTAACTCCAAACGAACAATACATGCACACACGTCCATATAATACTAGGTAATGTGAGGTCAGCTAAGCCTTATTAATGCCTTTTGTGTACAGGAAACACTAGCAGTAATATATGGTCTACACACACAATGGACAGTCGAGTACCCTGACTATAAGAGTCCTGGGCACCCCTCAGGCAGTGCTTAATCATGCTATAGCGTTTTAGCTCATACCATATTTCTATACATTTATTTGCACCTGCAAGAGGTACTGGTATATCATACGCAATGACATCAGTATGAAAGAGGAATTTGGAGTAGTGTGATTTTACTGCTGATCAAGAAGAACGGTTTCCAGAAAGCAGAGTCTAAGGTATATTACATGTTTACACAGATTTATCATTATTTTTTTTAATCTTTCAGAATGTCAAAGGATGTCTGGAAACACTTGACTTTTATTTCTTTATATGGAGTTTAGGATGTGGTCTAACATACATAAAAGAACAAAAAAAATTCTCAGCTTTCTTTTTGGGTGTAAAAATATCTTTAAACTACAGTTCTCCAAATAGGCCCTAGCAGTTGGACCGGAAACTAGCCTGCTGTGGTGAAGTCAACAGTGACAGCTGTTAGTGGACGGAGATTCGGAATAAGGTAGTGCTGCGTTCCCTGCATGTTCATTGATGACATTACTTCTGAACATTCCCAACCCTTGACCAAAAATGTGCATAAAATAGAGAGGTTAATTATTAAGAAATATAAAATATGTCCCCAAAATGAATTTTTCCCCGCATTTTTTGTCATATCTATCTTTGTTTCCTCAAAATCATACTGTTTGTTTTATAAGTTTTTTCAAGCATCCTTTCATTAGGTCTATCAGAAAATACCTGCAAGTATGAACTGAAATTCGATCACCATCTGTTTAAACACTTTATGACATTGTCACATGTATTAACTATTCTGGGATCTACTTATCCTCTTACACATAGAGATCTCTATATGCAGTGCATACATAAATCCATCACCTCTATGGTAATCATAAATTACAATCAAACTGTAATAAGCTGTAATAAAATGGGAACTGGGCCATGAGCGTTGTCTGTGATCAGGTGTTAGAAAGTAACACTGAGTGGTCATAAATTCCTTGTTACACAGCTATTTTGTTTGATTAAACAGTAACAAACCTGACGCTGTTAACGGCTGATAAAGATCTATATTCATGCATTCATTCATTACATACATATCCTGCTTTACATCGCAGATAATGTGGTCTAAATGGTGTAAATGTGGTTCCAAGGTCAGGTGAGCAGTTGTAATTAAAAAATAAAGGAATATCCTTTAATTCGGCATGAATGTGTTCGGGGACATGTCGTAACAAAACTGTTCCATATTTATGTGATTACTTAGCTGAATGGTTAATGCCTGTCTGAATAACGTCTGCATTGAAGAATTTTTGACATAACAACAGTCAGTTATGTGCTGAGTTTATGGCCTCATGGTGAGTTTATGGCCTCATGGTGAGTTTATGACATCATGGTGAGTTTATGACATCATGGTGAGTTTATGACATCATGGTGAGTTTACGACATCATGGTGAGTTTATGACATCGTGACGAGCTTATGACCTGACAGTGACCTCACAACTTTACATTGAGTTAATGCCTTCACATTGAGTTTATGACTTGGCAGTGACATTTTTATTGAGTTTATGACCTGACGGTGAGTTTATGAAATATGACCTGTTAGTTTATGACCTGACAGTGAGTTTATAACCTGACAGTGAGTTTATGATATGATGTTGAGCTTCTGCAATATGACCTGACACTGTGTTTATGACATGACAGTGAGTTTATGACCTGATGGTGAGTTCATGCAATATGACCTGAGTGAGTTTATGACCTGACGGTGAGTTCATGCAATATGACCTCAGTGAGTTTGTGACCTAACAGTGAGTTCATGCCATATGGCCTCACTGAGTTTATCGCCACAAGGCGATGGGGTAGATTGGCTGTTGAAAGCAAGAAAACATTTTATGGAAATTGTAACTCGCTCACGTAATTCTTCAACCTTTTCACATGTTTACAGGGTGTTTACTCAAGCATATTCTGAAAGCATTACTCTGTGTGGACTGACAAAATAGTACTTTTGTCCTGAAATTGGCCAACCCAGTCAATGTAGTTTTAATTGTCTCCAAAATCTAAATTAAAACGCGCATACATTGCACTGAATATTGCTCTTTCACATGTGAAAAGGTTGAGGAAATGAGGTACATTCTGCATATACTTTCCATCAGGACAAAGAAAGAGAAGATGAATGATAAAGAAAGAATATAATGCGCATATTTTATACATTTTCAGTAACGATCCATTGAAGTGAGGGTTGGAAATGAGAAGAAGAAAGAAATGACAATTAATTGAAGAATTACTGGATGAAGGCTTTCAAGACCAAAACCTATGAGTCATGAGAATAAGAAGTTGTGAGATTAATGGAGCATGTGCTAAACTAGCTGCAATGATTTTCAAGTCAAATAAAAATAAAAAGACTCTGTGATGGGAAGGGGAATCACAACTGATTCAGAAAAAAAGAACTCCAAAATCAAGAAGTTTTAAGCGTGATTTTAGAACTCTAAAGGCAAATTTTAGATGTCATTTAAAGAACTCCAAAAGCATGAAGTCTGATGTGTGATTTAACGAGCTCCCATCAGCACGAAGTTTGAAGTGTGACTTACAGAACTCCAAAAGCATGAAGTTTGAAGTGTGATTTAAAGAACTCCCATGAACAAGAAGATTGAAGTGTGATTTAAAGAACTCCATCAGCAAGAAGTCTGAAGTGTGATTTAAAGAACTTCGAAACCAAGAAGTCTGAAGTGTGACTAAGAGCCCAGGAATCCTTAACAAGGCTTTTTGTCCCTGCTGTTTCTGACAGTCCTCTGTAATATCTGAATGAATTTCCATGATTTGGGAAAAATCCCCAGGAAACTGAACTACCATCTCACAGAGCATTTTTAACAACTAGTAATCAATTATGTTTACTCGTTAGTTAACAGCACTGAGGCTAAGGGATACCAAAGAAATCCAATACACCATACGGTTTTCAAAAACTCACTGAATTTCTACGATCTGACTATAAACTAACTTGCGAACTTACAGAGACGTCATTCATGTGTTTCTGATGAAAATCACACCAAACTGGTAATTAGGCCTTTCTTCGAAAGGTCTTAGGCTTTCAAAAAATGACTCAATGAAAAGTTGTCAGAACAATCTACCAGAGCCTGTAATTATTTGATGGATAATTTGGTTTGAGGACAACAGCTAGACCGAGGATGAATCCATTACACCGGAAGGTTCTCGATCAACACAGGAAAGCTCTGGTACAGGACTTAATCCTGACCGAAGACTTCAGGGCGGAGCTACGTCAATCTGACCTTTTCCCGGAGGGCATGATTGACCTGATCATGGTAAGTTAAAACTACGAAGAATTGGTTGTTTTAAAGACAAAATTCTTTATTAAGAAAAATAGGGTAGTTAGAAAATTCTTGACTACTTTTTTTTTTTTTTTTTTTTGGCTAACGGAAAGGTATGGATTTCTAAGAAAATAACAGCAACAAGAAAAAAAATTGTATCAGAATTTTAACAAAAATAGTTTGAGAGATTTTTGAGGGTTTAAGTTACGCCTGATGAACAGAATTTTAATACTGGCCTTAGCACACTGTTTAAGGAGTCAAGGAGGCTACTGGCCGGACTTTATTTGTATGTTTATTTATCAATTTAACATACAATAATTCATTTGATAACCTTATATTCAAGCATTAGGATACTTGTGCGTAGTTGTGGAAAGTCATAATGCTGTCTTTAACATATTGATAGAACAAGCAATACATAATAATATGCTAATCCCATTGACTTTCAATTCAGAACAGCCAGTATATATCTACACATTGTGCAGTAATGAGAATTTGACTTCTGGACCCGGGGTTGCTCACTCAATTGTTTAAACCATTCAGCCCCTGACCAAAATGAGCCTGTAGCCTCCAATCCACCACTTAATTTATTACATACTGTAACAAGTGTTAGTCTGAAAGGTTGTCATTATCTGAAACGAGAAATTTTGTAACTGAAACAGTTCAGTCATCCATTCATTTAATAACATCATATCATTATGCTAAAACAAAACTGAAACAACTGTTTGTAAGCCTAAGTGAGAGACTAAAAAGCTGAGATACTACAATATGGCTCGCTTGCTATATTGCCATAGTGGTGTAAGCAACCTTCATCAATTCATTCAATGAAAGAAGCAGAGAGCCCAATGCAGTACCAACATGACCAAACATTTAAAAAAAATCTTCCGTCAAAATTTTCCTGTCACAGTATAATTGCTTTCATTGAAGGCTGAAAGAATCAGAGGAGAGAGGGTGCTAAAGATGCTTGAGCTGCTCCCAACCAGGGGCCCTACAGCATTTGACACATTCCAGTCCATTCTAGAAAAGGATTATCCTTGGCTTCAAAAAGGCCTTCAGGAGGATCTGGACAAGGAAATAGCAGCACAACAACAACATGGTATGAGTGAGTGAGTGCTTAGGGTTTAAAGTCGTACTTAACAATTTTCAGTCATATGACGACGAAGGAATCATTAGGGTGTATGTACGTGCAATGTGCCTCCTTGTTGCAGGACGGATTTCCACTGCTCTTTTATCTAGTGCTGCTTCACTCAGACGACTTACCGAAGGCAAGTAAGCCGCATCGCCCGAGCCATTATACTGACACGGGTCGACCAGTCATTGCGCTATCCCCTTCATGATGAATGCCAAGCGAGGAAGTTACAACTTCCTCTTTTAAAGTCTTAGGTGTGACTCGATCAAGGATTGATCCTGGATCTACCGCTACTGAAGCGGACGCTCTACCAACTGTGCTATCCAGGCCGGTCAACATGGTATGAAATACTTCTGGGATAATGTACATTTAAATGTAACTATCTGTTAAAAGTCATCTCAAGCAAACATCATGTAAACCTTGGTGTACACAAGAGCTCAAGAAGTTACTTCCATGTAACTGAACCCAACGCAACTGAACTATTCATAGTTCTAGAGTGATGGTATAACTGCTCTGAGCCAATCATCAGCACACTCTTTGGTCACATGACAAAAGTACTGGAGGTGCAAATTTTGCCCAGGTGAGATAGGCAATGAGGAAGATTTTAGTATAAAAAATGAAAAATATAGCTTTTGGGTAAGCAATTTGTTATGGAAAAGTAATCAGAATGTGTCTCGCCTTCAAATGTGATAGTTTCAGTGTCATGTAGCACTCTGAACTTTAAGAATCGGCAAAAAACAGGATTTCGCCCATTTAGCTCCACGTTATTTATTACCTCCTGCTCCTTAGCATGTAAACTCACCTCACTGAGACAATATCAGTGTGCAAAATGTTGATGCGTCCACCTGCTGCACAAGCTGTTTGCTCAATTATGACAGGTTGAATAAAATCTTAAGTTTTAAAGATTAAAATGTAAGAAGTTAGAAACTCATACAGTTTAATATTTTGCTTATTTGGAGATCATTAAAGATGTTAGTCGGCTCAGGTCTTCAAAGGACTCACTGGAGAATTGAAATCCATCGGCACCGTCTTTTGTTAGGGGAGATAACTAACGTGCCAGCATATGTCAGCCTAACAGTTATTGCCTGTCGCCCAGACATCGTTCTGTGTGCCGAATCACTATTTTCCCCCTGACGCTGGCTATCTAACAGATGTTACGTAATCTGCCTTGTCAACACGAATCGGTTCTAAGTGGAAACCCTAGAGTCTAAACCTTCTGATCTTGATGATAAATCTGAAGAAAATGACCTGTCTGGCCGTAGTGTGGATGAAAACATGACCTGTGTTTGAGTACAATTATTGCCTATACTGATGCTATTATTACAGTGATGATTTGTAAGTACTGCAAAGGACCTAAACCAAACAATCGCAAAATAAATTTGTGAATATTTCGTAAAAATGTTGCTAAAAACTGGTTCCCTGACTGGGAAAATTCTATAGAGACCAGTATCAAACATCATCTGTCAAATACGACAGGTAAAATAAAAAAAAAAAACCCTCCCGAATACGATAATGGCATAATGATATAGTTATCATGAAAAATACAGAATAATGAAATAGTGTGTCACAGCGATTCACATGATCGGCAATTTTTTATGTTTTAGTTCGCTGCAGTTCAGACCATGACCATGAAAACCATGTTGTCAGAAGTCGAGCCTCATCTTTCCTCCACAAAAAGTTTGGGCAAAGTCGGAAAATATCAGAAAAAGATAAGCGTGCCATAGAGAAATGGCTGTCAGACTGTGTTCAAGAGGAGAGAACCCTGTGGAAGCAAAAGTTGGAAAACCAAGCACGAAGCAATGCTCGATCTACAGAAAAAGGCATGGAGGATATATCCTCGCAGATAGAGATCCTCAATCTGAAACTAGAGATGTGTTTGTTTGATTCCACCCAGACCGGGGAGGAGGATGAAGAAACGGCTGTCAAGTCCAAACTGCATCGTAATTTAAAACCTGAGGACGCGATCCTATACCTGGATCAGAACATTAACAATGTGCGTGAAAAGCTGCGATCTTTGAGCACTGATCAAGAAAGGTGTCTTCAGGTGGCCTTGGTAGACATAAATCCAGGCGAAGTGGGCGCAGCACGAGTTAATCCGTCATCCTCAACATCGGTTTACAAAGAAGTGGTCCGAATGAAACGATATTATGAGAAGAAGATTCAAGACATTTTGACTGAGAAAGAAGCTGTTGAATGTCTACAGAAAGAAAAAATCGAGGAGTTAATGGCCGATAACCTTGATATGATTGAGGCGAGGAACAAGCAAATGGATGAAACTAGGAACAACCAAAAAGAGATGTTCAGCCTACAGATGAAAAAGGGCAAACTGGAGGAGCGGATCCAGAGGCTAGAAGCAACGATCAGAGAGCAGACCAAAACTATCGAGAATATGAAAAGTCATCTGAACAGCACTCAAAGACACAAAGACAAACCTCTGAGTAACCAAAGTAACTGGCAAATCATGAGAGGTCAAAGGGGAACCCTGGCTTCACAGAGAACCAAACGCCGAATTCTCTCCAAAGTGAACAGCACATACTTGACCGAAACGACAAAGCCTTTGAACAAAACAACGAAGGAATAGACGCTTGACAAGACAATGACTTTGTACAGTCACACTGGATCAGTATTGCATGCACGTCATCTTAAATGTGCAAGACAACGACAGAAAGAGAAGTGATGTCTGAAAAGCCCATACATGTATGTAGTTTTGTTGTCAATGGTGAGAAAAACGACCTGAACCAGATATTATATAAATATATATCACCAGTGAATATATACATGTTTTCAACTTTTCCTGGAACTCTGGATACCACAAGGAATATTACTGACTGAAGTATTTTGCTTGAATTTGGATTTCTGTATTTCTTTTTGTGAATAAGAGATTCCTGAATCCAAACATTATGTCATTGCAAAAAACACTGATGCATTTCATAAATAACAAAACCCAAAAATGTTTTTTTTTACATTACATCAACTTGGATGTTTGTTCTTCAGTTTGGACATCAGTGTGTTACATGAATGCAAACTTGGATGTTTGTTCTTCAGTTTGGACATCAGTGTGTTACATGAATGCAAACTTGGATGTCTGTTCTTCAGTTTGGTCATCAGTGTGCTAGATGGATGCAAACTTGGATGTTTGTTCTTCAGTTTGGACATCAGTGTGCTAGATGGATGCAAACTTGGATGTTTGTTCTTCAGTTTGGACATCAGTGTGTTACATGAATGCAAACTTGGATGTTTGTTCTTCAGTTTGGACATCAGTGTGTTACATGAATGCAAACTTGGATGTTTGTTCTTCAGTTTGGACATCAGTGTGATACATGGATGCAAACTTGGACGTCTGTTCTTCAGTTTGGACATCAGTGTGTTACATGAATGCAAACTTGGATGTTTGTTCTTCAGTTTGGACATCAGTGTGTTACATGAATGCAAACTTGGATGTTTGTTCTTCAGTTTGGACATCAGTGTGTACATGGATGCAAACTTGGACGTCTGTTCTTCAGTTTGGACATCAGTGTGTTACATGAATGCAAACTTGGATGTCTGTTCTTCAGTTTGGACATCAGTGTGTTATATGGATGCAAACTTGGATGTTTGTTCTTCAGTATGGACATCAGTGTGTTACATGAATGTAAACTTGGATGTCTGTTCTTCAGTTTGGACATCAGTGTGATACATGGATGCAAACTTGGATGTTTGTTCTTCAGTTTGGACATCAGTGTGATACATGGATGCAAACTTGGATGTTTGTTCTTCAGTTTGGACATCAGTGTGTTACATGAATGCAAACTTGGATGTTTGTTCTTCAGTTTGGACATCAGTGTGTTACATGAATGCAAACTTGGATGTTTATTCTTCAGTTTGGACATCAGTGTGTTACATGAATGCAAACTTGGATGTCTGTTCTTCAGTTTGGACATCAGTGTGATACATGGATGCAAACTTGGACGTCTGTTCTTCACTTTGGACATCAGTGTGTTACATGAATGCAAACTTGGATGTCTGTTCTTCAGTTTGGACATCAGTGTGTTACATGGATGCAAACTTGGATGTTTGTTCTTCAGTATGGACATCAGTGTGTTACATGAATGCAAACTTGGATGTCTGTTCTTCAGTTTGGACATCAGTGTGTTACATGAATGCAAACTTGGATGTTTGTTCTTCAGTTTGGACATCAGTGTGTTACATGAATGCAAACTTGGATGTCTGTTCTTCAGTTTGGTCATCAGTGCGCTAGATGGATGCAAACTTGGATGTTTGTTCTTCAGTTTGGACATCAGTGTGTTACATGAATGCAAACTTGGATGTCTGTTCTTCAGTTTGGACATCAGTGTGATACATGGATGCAAACTTGGACGTCTGTTCTTCAGTTTGGACATCAGTGTGTTACATGAATGCAAACTTGGATGTCTGTTCTTCAGTTTGGACATCAGTGTGATACATGGATGCAAACTTGGATGTTTGTTCTTCAGTATGGACATCAGTGTGTTACATGAATGTAAACTTGGATGTTTGTTATTCAGTTTGGACATCAGCGTGATACATGGATGCAAACTTGGATGTTTGTTCTTCAGTTTGGACATCAGTGTGTTACATGAATGCAAACTTGGATGTCTGTTCTTCAGTTTGGTCATCAGTGTGCTAGATGGATGCAAACTTGCATGTTTTCTGGACAGTCATGGAGTTCTAATGCTGACATACCTGATGAGCTGGCTTCAATATACAGACGTATAAATGTCTAGAAAGCAGTTATTGGTGAGAGTTTTCATCAATCAGTTTTCTTGAATTTAAGTACTTATGAATAGCATGATTGAAGATGATTCTCTTGAATTTGTTTGATTGACGGCATGAATCGGGAAGAAAGTGGAACACCTGAGTGCACAAAATGCATTTTCACTCTAAAGTGAGAAAGGAATGATATATTCTGAAGTACAAGAATGCCCCTGTTGAGGCTTTTTCACAATATCACTGAGGATCAGTTGCGGAGTACCTATACATGTCAAACCTTCTATCAACACTAAGGTCCTTAAATGTCTTCTTTACGACATTTTTTAACCTGTCAAATGGGTCTGGGGCTAAGACAAGTTTGTGATCACAAATGATAACGTTTCCATATATCTGTGTTATCCATAAATGCAAAAATGGTGAAACAGACATATCTGCGAAACAAAAGGCCACCCAAACTATTCGAGTGGATCAAGTCATGATAGTTTAATAATAGCATACCACTAAAGATTAGTAAGATGAACCTCAAATAAATACATAACTTTTATATGTTTTAATGTCTGTATCAGTTCTACGTTTTTCAATTTTTAAAGATAATAATTTATCAAGTCATTTTATTTATTTGATTTTTCATTTATTTGATCAGTGTTTTACGTCATTCCCAAGAACATTTCACTTATACAATGGTGGCCAGCATTATGATGGGAGGAAAGTGAGCAGAGTCTGGTGGAAACCCACGACCATCCGTAGGTTAATGGCAGACCTTTCCACATATAGGCAGAGACGATGCCCCAGATTGAGCTCACAGCATCCTCATCGGTGATAGGCACCTGGCTCGTTTACTGCGCTAGCATGCTAACACCCTCAGCCAGAGAGGCCCTCAGTTATGCCATCTAATTTTGTCTTAACAGGAAAATGTTCCAAATGTTTCCTATTATGTTCTATACCACATATGTTATACAGTATGTTATACAAATGTCCTATTCCAAAATGTTTCTTTAATTCTGATGAAAGAGAATATTATTCCATTTACAACTGCATTAAATGTAATTCCAGATTGATGTGGAAGCCTTAAAAATGAATGGCTCTGTAAACAAGAACTGCAAATTAAAATCTCACAATCACAAAGCACAATCACACTCAAATATACTGGGTAGCTGAGTCGGACCTGCTGACAGTGTATGGAAAATTTGCTCAGATTAAAATCTGGCACATAACTGAAAAAACTAAAGCAATGTTCATCATGGCACAATCTCACCATGACAATTAAAAGTTATAAGAATGTATGTACCAATTAGAACAGTTTTATTTATTTCTATATCTTTTTTTTCATATACTGGGTATGTATTTATGTCTTGCTCAGAAGATTATGCCATCCACAGTCACAGCAAACAAACAAATGACAGCATGAACAAATGTACCCACCCACAACCAGGTGTGAATAAAGGTACCCTCTTCACATGAGCAAATTAAGGCAGCAGTTTCAAGACTACTCTATAAGGCTGTGATTGCCTATACTATCACAGCCATGTGTTGATCCATAAGCTTACCTTGAACACCTCTGTACTTCCTGTGCTGGACTCAATACACTTCTGTCGGCCACCAAATAATGCGTCTGTCTATACTCATTAAGTCGTCTCCGTGTGTCATCTCTAGTAATATAGATGTCCCAGTGCATCATTCCTAGTAAATCCTGGCAAGCATGAAACTGGTGGAAACTGAATAAATTCCAACTCCACTCGCTATCTTTGAATGCATACTCCTCACAGTGAGGGGAATCACTGCCACTACTACTACTACTAGACTAGTTTTGCGTTTTGAAACACATGGGCTAATTGTTCAGATCAGTCGCACCAGTAATGACCTAGAGGGAACCCATAATCAACTCTGATAACTAAAAAATTTCTCGAACAATTAAAGTAAAGACTAAACAAGATGCACAAAATACGCTAACTGCTAGTAGTGTCACTAGTTATCTCCCTTGTACGTTCTATGAGAAGTATGCATTCAAACATGGCAGTTGGAGTTTCAATTTATCAGACTTCCACCCATTTCATGCCTGTCAGGATTTACTGGGGATGACACACCAGAACACCTACCTGGAATTGATACCTGACACGGCTGAGTACAGAGAGACACATAATTTGGTGGCCAACGGTGTACCGAAGCCAGCACAGAAAGTACAGAGGTGTTCAAGGTAAGCTTATGGATCAAGACAGGGCTTTGACAGTAAACGTAATCACAGCCCTACAAAGCTAATTCAAGACATGTAACTTGGCACTGATAGATGAAGCTTGCTTACCATTCTTCTCCAGTCTGCCTTGAGAACCCAACACCAAATGGTAATGCTTGGCCACACTGTTAAACTTTTGCTCAATGGCAGACAACTGTGACAGATATTTCTCTGAGGCGGACACTTGTAGCTGGAGTTTCCTCGTCTGATCATGAAGCTGTTTCTCAAGGTTGTACTTGTGTAACTGTTAGTATAATCGTAGCGGGTTCATTAGTCTATGCCAACTAATTACACACCTTTAACTGAAGGTAAATGCCCTAGAATTTCGTGCAAAACTAAGTTGCTCTCTTGGTTCTATTGATCTTACATCTTAGTCGTTTTCAGGTCAGAGGGTTATCCAGAAATGTGACAGAGGCTGGCCAAACATCCCTTTATGAGGCAATTTTGTTATAGCATGACTTCCATGTTAATAGTGCTAAAATTTTATTTATTTATTTATTTGATTGGTGTTTCATGCCGTACTCAAGAATATTTCACTTATACGACGGCGGCCAGCATTATGGTGGGTAAAAACTGGGCAGAGTCCGGGGGAAACACAAAACCATCCGCAGGTTGCTGGCAGATGAAGAAATTAAAACCATGAACAGTTTACTAGGGCTATTATATGATCACAGTAAACCAATTAGAGATAATCAGTAATTCTGGAGCAATAACATCATGGTGTGGCAGGTGAGCATAACTCACACATTTTCATAGAAACACCAAATTCTTACATTCAATTCACTACACAAAATAAATAATAAAAAAAATTGAAAAATTGTTCAAAAAATTAATTATATTTTATTTTTACTTTTTTTGTAAAGTTTACAGTTTAATTTTGAGCAGTCTTTTCGTATCAAATAAGAAATCCAGAAATTATTTCCAAACCAATATACATGTATCTAGATTTTCTTTCTTTTAACTACCTCATAAAACTAACTCTGATCAAAAGTTAGATTTAAAGCTCCACTGTACCCAACACTGCAGCACTTTAACAAATAGGCACCTGATGGTTGTTAGCCATCATTATTTATCATTGTAGACAAACTGAAAATGTAGGCCTACGGCATTGGTTTTGATCCAAATACTCTGCAACACGTTGAAGATCTGCTTATTTTTTGTTCAATTTAAGCAATACCTGCAAATCCCTGATTTCATCTTTCAGTGCTTTGGTTTCTTTTTCCACGTTCTCCTTGCACAATAAATGACGACTCTGAAAAAAAGCTCAAAATGTAAAGGAGCTATATATTGTAACATTTATGTCGTAACCTCACCCCATACACTATAGGGACCATGATGGCTTGCTCTCATATCGTATCGAGAAGGTCTGGCGGAAACCTGAAGATGGTTGTGGGCTTCCCCTACGCTCTGCCCAGTTTCCTCCCACCATAATGCTGGCCACCGTCGTATAAGTGAAATATTCTTGAGTACGGCATAAAATTCATGATCCAATCAAACAAATAAATACAAAAAACAGACTAGGGACTCTTGCTGGCTAATTCATTTTAAGCTTTGGTCTCATCGTAGTCAATCATTCAATGTGGATGCAGGCTCAACACCAGCTATTGCTGGCTTGGCTTGACGACTTTCAAGATTCATGATATCTGTCAGACGAAGAGCACCACAAGTTCCACTACAAATGCTTGGCACATATAAGCCCAGCTGCTGTATTTATAGATGTGAAAAATTCTTAAAACACAATTAAAATATTTATTTATTTATTTGATTGGTGTTTTACGCCGTACTCGAGAATATTTCACTTATATGACGACGGCCAGCATTATGGTGGGTGGAAACCGGGCACAAGCCCAGGGGAAACCCAGGACCATCCGCAGGTTGCTGGCAGACTTTCCCACTTACGGTCTGAGAGGAAGCCAGCATGAGCTGGACTTGAACTCACAGAGACCGCACTGGTGAGAGGCTCCACAATTAAAATAAAACAATAAATAAATAATTTCAATCTGGACTACAATGCATGTTTTTTTTAAGTTGCTTTAAATATATAATGACTTCAAATTAAGGTACATGGCATACAGCAACTACTAATGATGCGATGTCATTATTATCATTTTTGATGCAGATATAGGCAAGACAAGATGGAGACTCTCACAAAATAACATAGGTTAAAGGCGTATTCAGTTTATCATATACAGCACTAACTGCCGCACAAATATTTCTTGGCAACTTTCCATGAACACCTTGCTCATAACCACACCTTTTCCTCTTGCATCTGCCTGACTTTGTCTTCATACTCTCTGTGGATATTCCTCACTTCCTCTGTGTGCTTCTGGTTAATGGAGGTAACTCTCGACACCTCTGTGTCCTACAACACAAATAACATGTGCTGTTGGATGTCACACAACCTTTAATTTATTTAATTGATGTTTCACGCCGTACTCAAGAATATTTCACTTTAACGACGGCAGCCAGCATTAGGGTGTGATGAAACAAGGCAGAACCCAAGGGAAACCCATGACCATCTGCAGGTTGCTGACAGACCTTCCCACGTATGGCCGGAGAGGAAGCCAGCATGAGCTGGACTTGAACTCTCAAGCTCCTGGGTCACTGGTGAGAGGTTCCTGGCATACTAACCCCCTTTGGCCACAGCCTTTGAGGTTAACAGGGTTGAATATGCAGCATGGTGGTTATAAACAAGTACAAATTTGCAATAGCTATGTTATCCCATAACAAGTTGACGTAATCTAGCAGTAACCTAGGCCGCTAAGTCCACTTGTTTATAGCGAGTGGCCCATGGTAGAAAATAGGATAAGCATATGGAATGCTTGACCAATTGACCAGCCAACAGACAGTGACTTGAAGAGCTGTTTCTTTTAGACACAAAAAAATTCCAACAACAGCATAAAGAAGGTGAGACAGAGAAAGTCCTTCACATGAATTTACCTTTCAGCTTTTATAATACAGCAGTCCCTGAGGCCTTCTTCATATCTCAGAAGGCTTAATTACACTTGCAGACAATGGGATAAAAAGAATCATATCTTAAATAAAATGACATAACATTATTAGAGTTAAGTTCCAAAGAATGTCTGGAAAGCACACTAGGAAAAAACTTTGTGCGGCATTTGAAATAAATTAATTTATGGTCCACAAAGAAACCCACCATAAAACTGATAGAATTTGCCTCAGTAAATTTAGTTCAGTGACCAAAAAATCGATAAAAAATATTAATTAAGTTCCAGAGATAATTTTTATTGGTCTTAAGAACCTCTTTTTAAGTTCTTTCACTCGTCTACTACTCTGACATTACTAGTCAGAGTATGAAGACTTCCAGCAACACCAACTGTTAAACATACATGTAAATCAATATAACAAATGAAGACTTTGGTAACAATTGGTAACAACGCAGCACTCACATATTTACACTCCAGCTGGTGTTTCTCGTTAACAAGATGTCTGATTCTTTCTTCATTCTCAACATCAGTCCTCTGAAAAGAAAAAAAAAACACAAATAAAAAACAAATTCAAACATTTTTCTGTTCTTGAAAAGCTGGTAACTATTATCCGAAAATGTTTGCTGGTACATGGACATGGTACATGTACATAAGGTGATTGCCCCTGGGTCCAAAGGTCTTACCCTTCTGAGTTTAAGTTCCTCCAGGACTTGTACCAGTGTATTCCTCACTCTCAGGTACTCGGCCTGACTGTAGCCCTGATCACAGAGGCTTAGGTTCTCGCTGGAGGGTAGTTCACAACAGCCTGTCTCACTCATCATGCCTCAGTCTGGAAGTACGCACATATATAATACATAATTTATTTATTTATTTGATTGGTGTTTTACGTCGTACTTAAGAATATTTCACTTATGCGACGGCAACCAGCCTTATGGTCGGTGGAAACCGGGTACAGCCCAGGGGTATATAATACATAAAGATCTGTATATATCGAAATAGGTGTGAAACAGTGTATGGTTCATCGTTTGCTTTTAGTGCAGCTATGTTACTTGACCAGCCCATTACAGAGGATTAAAGTAGCCACCAACACCTGCGTGTAGATTATCCAAAGAGTCCTAAGGGGTGACACTGATATATTTTTGATGCTTTTTTTTTCAAAGCTTTTATGAAAAATTATTATTAAAAATAGTGAATTTTGAATGATTTAGAAATGAATTATGAAGATATGAAAATGATGGAGTCTTACGACTTTAAACTTTCAACGGTTTTAAAGCTTCAAAAATCTTTATCGAGCAACATCATCCTAAAGAGTTCTTATCTATCATGCAGAGATTTTATTCAAATGTCAACATTTTTATTATAAGAAAAAAATTCCGAGAAAACAAATATTCGTGGAGCTGAACCTGAGATTTTCTCAGCTTGAAGTTGGTGATGAGATGATGGTAAACTTTCAAACCACAAACTTGACATCAACGTCTCCTAGAATTCTTACGTGAAATCAAACAAAACGAAACTTTCTTCAGTGAACTTACTGAGTAGAGAACACATTTGACGCATGCCAGACGAAATGACGTGACATCTGTAGTTTTTTTTGAACAAACTAACTTCTACCCGCCAAATTTTACATATAGCAAGATCTCGTGCAGTCACGTGACACGTGACCTAAATGCAGCTGACGGATTTCACCACTTCCGGGTATTTTGACGAAACAGGTGTAAGTCAGTGACACATCTGTTGGGCAACATTTACCACTTTATTTTGGGGAATATTCGTTATCCTTGTACTCCTGTTACTTATAAGTAGGACGCACACGCGTAAAACAACTGTAAAAGACGAGTTAGTTCATCAGTTCACGTGGCGACATTCTTTGGGAAACGTCATTTCGTGTTCACATTTGTTTGATAAGAACTTAGCTTTTAACTCAATCATTTTATCTTCGACTCAAAGAAATTTATTTCACCGAAATCTAAAGACGATGGAAGGAAGTGTAGAAAAAGCACCAGTGACGGTTATTGCAAATACTGGCTCAAATCCTTGGAACAAAAATCAGACGTCGAGTCCCTGGGGAAAACCATCATCAACAACAACTACGCCGTGTTCATTTCAAGATGTGATGAGTGAACAACTGGCTGTAGAGCTAACAGAAGAAGATCATTTGATGTCAGATAAAAAGTGGTATGAATCTTGAACTAGTTCAAGTAACCATAAGGCCAAAATTGCAAATAAGTATTTGTTTTTATCAATTTTAGTAAAATTAGGGTAAATATAATATTTGTGAAGTGACATTGCAGGGTATCATGGGGTGACACAGATATAGGCAAGACAAGGTGGGTACGCTTACAAAATAACGTAGATTAAAGGCATGATTTTACGGTAGTTGCTAGATTGATTATACATCTATCTGTTGATTCACCAGTGCCGCTGACACCTACCCTAAAATCAGGTCTTGTAGTTAGTTGTAGTTTGGGAGGAGCCTAGCCCAGAAAGTCTCCAACTCCTTTTATATGTTGGCCTAGTGTTGTTGGAGTCTTGACGCTAATAGTATTAATTTCGTACTCAACGAAGTTCCAGGCTTATTGCCTTTGTTATCGAACAAGTAGCATGCAAATAAAAGACACCAACCTAAAGACCTGCTTTCTGCACCCACCACACCACAGCTTTTTTGAATAGATTTATTATAGCCATGAAGGCTTCCACCACACATGCTCCTCGGAGTGGCCGCCATCTTCCTACTGCTCCACTGTCAAGCAGGACATGCACATAGACCTACATGTAGCTGCTCAATAATAATTATATATAATAATATAATAAATCTATTCTAAAGCAAGCGGGGACACCCGGTGGCACATGGTGAAAGTGTGGTGAGTGTGGAAAAGCAGGTCTTTAGGTTGGTCTTTTATTTGCATAAGACTTGTGTGATAACAAAGAGAATCATCCCAGACCTTCGTTGAGTAAAACATTAATACTGTTAGTGTCAAGAATCCAACGACGCTAGGCCAATATAAGAAAAGGAGTTGGAGTTTTTCAGGGCTAGGGGAGACCCTACATTGTCTTGCTTAAATCTGTGTTAACTCCCAAGACCCCTGAAATGTTTATTGGGCTTATACTGGATAGATATTCTAATAATATGACAAAGGGAAGTAAATTGGCGGATCTTGGGAAATTCCTCAACGTTCCTGTGTACCAGCTAGCCAATGTTAAATGTTGAATTTGTGTTGAGAGGTGATAAAGGCTTATTTTCTGACATTAATATGTAAATTGAGGAAGATTAAGATTCAAATGTTATCTGTGAGTTGACTAGACTACAGGTTTAAGATTGACATCTTAAAACATAATAGAGATATATTTTCTGCCCCAGTCCAGCTGTTTGATTTGTTTTGTTAAATGTCACTTAGCTGTAAAAAAAATTCATAGTCTATATCTCTTTTTATAGCCAGCAAGAAATTGATGATGCTACCCTGGCCGCGATGCTTGCTGCTGGTGTTGACAGTGACGACACAAAGAATGACATCCTCTTGGCAGAGATGTTACAGCATGAGTTTGACAAAGAGTTTGACCAGCAACTCCAGAGAAAAGAAAACAAGCTGAATGGAACAAGCAAGGGTCAGTGTCCAGCTTGTAGTTGTGTATATGTAATATTTTGCTCATTGATCAATTTATGTGACCATATAAACATGACAGTCTTCGTATATGTGTAAAATTTCTGAGTACGCCAATTGAATAAATAAACCTATATAATTTATGCGACAGATTTCAAAGTATTGATTATGATTTATTTACTAATGACAGCGTGTGTTGGTAAAGTTTTTGTCATTCTGGAACTGCCACTCCTCTCAACCCTACAGTGTCTGTCATTCCTGAACTACATTGTGTTGTGCATAGTCTTGTCTCACCCTGCCCTGTGTTTTGTCTTGTTACAGTGTCTAAATTATTCCTGAACTACCACTGACTTCTCACTCCCTGTCTGTGTTTGTCTTGTTACAGTGTCTACATCATTCTTGAACTATGGCTCCTCTCATCCTGCTCTGTGTTTCTTTTATTACAGTGTCTATATCATTCCTTAACTACCGCTCCTCACACCCTGCCCTGGGCCCTGAGGAGGGTGATGAGGAAGACTTAGAGGAGCAGAGTACAGGCTGGGGTAAGTTACCATGTTTTCTCCCAGTATCGTACATACCATAATCCCTCATCAGACAAAATTCTCCAGGGATGAGCAATGCCTAGGGAAAAACCAACGACGTTCAGGAGGTTGCTGGAAGACCGAAGAAGAAGCCATGTCTACCTACGTAACATATTGCCTCGTTTCGGATTGGACTGGATCTGCCCAGCGCCTGCATCTTTCACTCTGTACAGAGGTGCCTCTCCATCCATCAGCATACGTAAAATCGGAGAGAGACAGTATCAGTACAATATGTAGTACTAGCCATTGGGTGTTAAATATGTAGGTTGCTGTGAGTTCAATTCAAGTAAAACCATTCATCCACAGTAGTCAGTCATAATATAACACATGTATTACAATTCTGTTGAATATTATTTAAAGCTCTAGACTGTTTCTCCCACAGACGAACCCTCCCCAGTATTCAACAGAATAGGGATCTCTGGAAAAGGAAAAAACATCACAACTAAACATGACGCTGTGATTTGTGGACGAAGGAATGCCACTAGAATGATGGAGGTATAGAATCAGACATTTTGATGTTATTTTAATGATGCTAGTTGCGTTGAAATTTAAATTTCACCATTTCATATTTGGGATTTAATTTTAAATTTCCATCCTTCAAAGTTGGTCTCAGAATTGTATCAATATTTAAGAACCATGAGGTCGCAGGTTCAAATCCAGCTGTGGCTGGGTGTTAGTCAAGAGGTTTGTCAAATAGTTGTCAAACCCCAGTGGCTTCTTTTGGACTTGTGGATGTGCCGTTAAACCCCTAGAAAATTAAAACATGTATACAACTGGAGCACGTCCATCATCTTGAAGTGTGAAAAGTATATAAATTCAATTCAGACTTAACAGTAAAACAAGTGAAAGGTGGTTAATTCGTTGCATGAGAGAATATCTATTATCATATGCAAAGGTCCAATTATAATTCCCGTTGTTAATTTGAGGGGAATTTTCTTGAGTATGTCATAAAACCCTCATCAAATAAATGAATAAGTAATTTGAGAGGAGGCAGTGTTCTACACTACATGTATATCTTGTTTTTCATTATGTAATTTGTACATGAAGATAGATATGAACTGTTTGTTTTCAGTTTTCAGGTGCTGGTTGTCTATTTTTTTATACTTTTATTTATTTATTTATTTGATTGGTGTTTTATGCCGTACTCAAGAATATTTCACTTATACGACGACGGTCAGCATTATGGTGGGAGGAAACCGGGCAGCGCCCAGGAGAAACCTACGACCATCCGCAGGTTGCTAACTGACCTTCCCATGTACAGCCGAAGAGGAAGCCAGCGTGAGCTGGACTTAAACTCTCCATCTCCTGAGTCATTGGTGAGAGGCTCCTGAGTCATTACGCTGCCCTGGCATGCTAACCAAGTGAGCCATGGAGGCCCTTTTTATTCCTTTAAAATATACATGTAATGTGGAAGAACAATCATGGGATTAAGATGTAAAATTCAGTGTCCTCTGAATTACACACTAGTGCTTTTGTGAAGTGTTTTGGAGAATCTTTGTGAAGAGATTTAAGGCATTTGGAAGGATTATTTATGTTATCTCTTTGATTTCTGCTGATTCAGTTCCCGCCCGAGTTTGAGGTTGGTGACGGTGAAGGGATGGATATGAAACTACCAAACCACGTGTACAACAAGCTCAAATTACATTCTCTGTCAGAGAACAAGAGGAGCCACCGTGTCCACGAGAAAAAAGAACACTCCACAGCTGTAAGTTAACCTCTGGATAGAAGATTCACAAAATCATTTCATTTCACAAAATCAGTTGATTTTGTGCAAATAAATTGTATTTCTGTGATATCTTTATTAAATGCGTGGTGAATTTGCCAAAAAATTGTTCTTCCCCAAGGCCTTCTAGATGCACATCCTTTAATAATTTATGGTAACACTGATAGAAGTGATATAGTAATTTGTACATGGACAGGAAACAAATGAATGAAGCAGTTTAATGCAAAGTGGTCATGTACATAGTAATGTATCAGTACATGTAGTTCCAAAAAATTGAATTAAGGAAAAAATGTAAACAATAAAATTGAATGTAACAATGAAATGTTATTTACAAGAGACAGTATTGTGTGAAATGTAAAATACAGACACCCCAAAAGACACCAATCAAAGAAATCAATTAATCGAAAGTGAGAAAGGGGTAATGAGAATATTTTTTGTCAATATTATGCACATTTACCTGGTGAGGCTAATACCTCACATCAGAATTACAGTGGACTGCTTCGGTGGCTTCGAGGTAGACTGTCTACCTCGAAGTCGGGAGACCTGGGATCAAACCCGGGTCACGTCATACTAAAGGCTTCAAAATTGGTACTTGTTGCTGCCTCGCATGGGAGGTTAGAGCAAAGAAACAGGACTGGTTTGCCTGGTGTCAGTATAATGTAACTGGCTGGGGTGTCATGTTTGGTGTCTTCGGCATGATACTTCATTGGCGTCAGCACTTTGGCAGCATGAACTCACCATGTTTCTAAGAGACACAGTGTATGTACACACACCCAGTGACTCCTCCCTGTCATATAAGTGAAAAATTGTTAAGTTCAAAGTACTCCCCCAGGCATACATACATATACCAATGTAGCTGTAGCTGTAATTGGAAAAAAATTTCACTAATCTTGTATCGTACATGAATTAACAGGAACATGTGATGGATGAACGGACTCGCTTGCTGATTTACAAGTTGGTCAACATTGGACTGCTAGAGTCTGTGACAGGAAGCATCAGTGCTGGCAAGGAATCGATTGTCTTCCACGCTTTTGGTGGCAGGTAGGTTTGAACACTGCTCAGAGTGAGCAAAATGGTCTTACAGTGTAAAGTAAATCATCTGTAATTTGATGGAATATTTCACCAGTCATCCTGCTGTAGAACAGTAGTATTTTTACATATACCCTACTTGTTATCCAGTTTCGACCAGAAAAGGGCGTTTTAGGAAGCAAATTAATGTTGTCAAATGTGACTTTTGCTTTTGGAACTTAGATTTTCCCAGTAAAATATCATCCTACCTTCTAAACCAACTTAAAAAAATATCTTTCTGAAATTGAACTGTCAGAATCTGTGAAAATGAGAAAATTCATTGTGGACAAAATTTTAGGTAATTAAAACTAGTTGCTTAAAAAAGTATTACAGGTGAATTTAATGTAGTAATTTACTTGTGTATATAAACATTTCATATGATCTTTTGACCTACCTTATAATACAGCAGGGTGAGTAGTAGGTGAAGAGTTGCCTGAAATTTATTCGTATCGTATGTATAGACAGAATTATTTTGGGATGATAGTTGTGGGTAATAGGTTAAGGTGCTTTGATTTCAACTGATTTGACACATGAGGTGCAGATTCAGTACCTTCAGAAAGGTAAATTTCCAAGAATCTCCTTGAATCCATTCTTTTTGTGGTGCCTATGTTATGAAAGGATTGACTATGGTATTTATGAAACACCACGCATGCTACCTCACTGGAACATCCTCCCAAATACACCAGACTTGTTGGCTCACTGGAACACCCTCTCAAACACACCAGGCATGCTGCCCCACTGGAACATCCTCCCAAATATACCACGCATGCTACCTCACTGGAACATCCGCCCAAATACACCAGACTTGCTGCCTAACTGGCACACCCTCTTAAACACACCGGGCATGCTGCCTCACTGGAACATTCACCCAAATACACCAGACTTGCTGCCTCAATGGCACACCCGCTCAAACACACCAGGCATGCTGCCCCAGTGGAACATCCTCCCAAATATACCCCACATGCTGCCTCACTGGAACATCCGCCCAAATACACCAGACTTGCTGCCTTACTGGAACACACTCTCAAACACACCAGGCATGGTGCCACACTGGGGTTTAATGCCAGACACACCAGGCATGCTGCATAATTCTGCCAAACGCAGTGGGGTTGTGCCTCACTGGAACACCATGCCAGGTATCAGACCTGAAGCAAAAATGCTGTAGCATGTCAGCCATCACAGTTTATCTGTTAGTCTTGACACTGGGGATATAGTCATGACGCTGTTTTAATACTGAATAAAGTCTGCTGTGAATTAGATGGCCATGATATGGCTGCAGTGTTGCTGATGCGGTGTACAGCTATAAACATTCATTCACTGACTCAAGCCTATTGTTTTGATGGTCGTTGTTTCAGTGTTGATGAACACCCTGTCCCCGAGGAATGCGCTATCAAAGTGTACAAGACAACGCTGAATGAGTTCAAGACCAGAGAGAAATATGTTCACGGGGATCATAGATTTATCAGGGACGACTACAAGAAGTTCAACCCTCGCAAAATCATCAGAATTTGGGCCGAGAAAGAAACATGTAATTTGAATAGGTAAGGTCATGTTTGTATTAGGTCATGTTAAATGTCTCCAGTGCATTTGGTGCAGACAGTTGCCGGCCATCTTTGTTTGCCTTCGATTTTTTGTTTACTTTCTGGAAAGGCTGAGAATACAACGCTTCAGTAGATCAGCCTTATATCTTACACTTAAAGCCATACTCTCTTTAGAAAGGTCAAATTTGAAGGAAAAAAAATGGTGTAGCCATTCAACTTTTTATAGTGTTTTTGAATTTGGTGTGAGTCAGTGGCCTGTGATATAATGTTTTATGAATGTGACGTCCAACACATCAGGGTGTCAGACGATTTCCTCATACATGTCACTGAATATGCTACCGGTAGTGGTCAAAAGGACAAATGGAACGAAAAGAGGGAGGACATTTGCAATGACAGTTTATACACTTTATGTATCAAAGTTAAAGATGCCTTTTGCCATCAGCTACCATATAACATTCAAAATGTATGATACAAAGACATTTACCTTCACTCATAGCGTACATAGAAGGATTAAGGTACGGCAGTCAAAATGTAATTTGATTGTCACTGTTCCTTTTACAGAATGAGGAAATTCAACATTCCGTGTCCATCCGTAGTGGCTCTGAAGAAGCATGTGCTGGTGATGTCATTTGTTGGCAAGGACCAGAAACCAGCGCCAAAACTCAAGGAAGTTCGTCTCCCCACAGAACTCTGGCAGGACGCTTATGAACAGACAGTCACGGTGAGATAATAAAGAGACTGGTGACAGTTCAATATTTCTAATTCGAAATACTGAAGGAAAAAAAGGCTGAATTTTTTGGTGTTTTACATATATGACAGCAGTCAGCATTATAGTGGGAGGAGGGGCCTCCGTGGCTCAGTTGGTTAGCGCGCCAGCGCAGCGTAATGACCCAGGAGTCTCTTACCAATGCGGTTGCTGTGAGTTGGCTTCCTCTCCGGCCGTAGGTGGGAAGGTCTGTCAGCAACCTGCGGATGGTCGTGGGTTTTCACCAGGCTCTGTCTGGTTTCCTCCCTTCATAATGTTGGTCGCCGTTGTATAAGTGAAGTATTCATGAGTACGGCGTAAACACTAATCAGATAAACAAATGATAATAGTGGGAGGAAAGCTGACTTCCATATACTGGCCATATTTATACTTTTGTGTTTTAAAAGACACATTGATGTGAGGATGTGCTTCATCAAAGATTACTTTAGAAATGACGTTCACTACCTCTCCTTGAGCTTTGTCTTCTCTACTTGCACATTGCCAGATTTATACATGTGCACTGTACATGGAAGATAAAGTTGTTGTTGAAATCTTTTTTTAAACAGCAAAAAAAAAAAAAGTCTTTATTTACTTCACAGGCAATGAAGACTCTACACAACAGATGTTTACTGGTGCACGCAGATTTGAGCGAGTACAATTTATTGTGGCATGAAGAGAAAGTTTGGTTTATTGATGTCAGCCAGGCTGTGGACGTACAACACCCTAAAGCATTTGAGTTCCTCTACAGAGACTGTATCAACATTGTCACGGTAAGAACGGTTTCAGGCGCTGATTAAGTTTGAGGAAAAAAGGTTTGATATGTCTTAATCAACAAAACAAAGTCACTGTACTTAACCTAAAATTGTTCTTCATCCCAAGAGTTGTGTTGACCGTGGAAGGTGTTTTCAAGTTTATTTGGAAAGTATGATGAAATTGTACTGAAATAATTTTGAGTTTCGGCATGAACAGTAATATTTTATCCCCTGTTTTTGTCTCTAAAGAACTTTTTTTCAGGAAACTTTCAAGAGCAGATATTTCTTATAGAAAGAGTTTGGTTGGTAGATAGAGTGATATCTTGCTGAAAAAAACAAAAAGAGATTTAATATCACAACTTCATGGCTTCCATAGCACAACTTCATGGCTTCCATAGCACAACTTCATGGCTTCCATACATGCACTTGTTGGGGGAGAATTTTTAGGTCATATCTAACCTTCAGAAGAATTATCTTATCATAGTCGACTTACGACCTCGTGATCTATTTCAGTTTTTCAAGAAGCAGGGCGTGTACGATGTTCCCACCCCAGAGGCTTTGTTCAATGACATCACAGACCTGAGTCTGAAGGGGGAAGGAGAGGTTTTCTTGATAGAGGTATGGGAATGTCCCTTGATGTAAGGCATTTTCTACATACTGTAAAGCTTCAACCCTTTCAACCTCTGAAGTGGAATTTATATCTACAGCTGTTGTGCAAATGACACCAGAAATGATTTGCTTGTGTCACTAAAGATGGAAGCTTCATAAAACCTTGCAAAGCCCATAGTTCTATCAGAATGTTTCCAAATATTACTTGCAGAGATGTTTGAAAAGGTCAAAGAATTAGGGTAAATGTACTTAAAAAGGATTTTTTCTAAATAGGGTGACAAGGTTTTGAAACACATGAAAAAGAAAATTCTCTGATACATGTACATGTGTAGTTGAGGGATTTTAGATGTGATTTATTAGAGAATTGCTCTATCATTCGGTTTGGATAGTCGGTTAAATTTTTTCCCATCCAGTCTATTAACATAGGCCATTCACTTAATAATGGGTCTGAATGCAAGACGACATCAACTTTATGTAGGATGTTACAACTGGTGTACAGTTTTATGCAGATTAAGTCACAAAATAGTATTGGTTTCAAACACTTTATAGAAACTCCTGAGAGCATTATTCTATGGAAGAACAGGACATGAGCAAAATTATGATATAATTGGCATTTCTTTTCATTTTTCAACTCAGATTTGTCGCTATGAACAAGATCGTTCAAAGAGCATCACATTTCGTGCTAAAGAATTCTCAAAGAAAGAATATGCGTTTGACTACTTCTTCGAGGAGTCAGTGAAGGAGAAAAAATCAGCTTTGGCGCATGTCACTTTGTCAGACAGTGAAGAAGATTCACCTCCTGAAGCAGAAGAGGATGAGGAAGCAAGGGAATGAACTCTGCACGGTCCTTAAAACCATAGGATCAATATTTCCTTAAATCATGTCTGCGCCGTTGTTCTTCAAGGGTATGGCTGACAGGCTGCATCAATGGATGGGCAGCTGGCTGGATCAGTGGATGGGAGGCCAGTTGTGTCGCTGGCAGGATGGCTTGCTGACTGGTTTGGTGGGCTTGCTGGCTGGCTTGTCGGCTGTCCAGTTGGCTGGCTGATTGAGTTGCTTGCTGACTGGTTGGCTTGCCGGCTGGCAGACTGGTTTAAACCAGATATCATGCTGACACATCATAGTGGAAGTTGGCATGGTTTAAACCTACATTCAAATGACAGGTAATAGGAATGAATGTTCATAGTTTTTTTCTGTTTTAATGGAAAGGAGGAGGTATTGAACCTGTATCTGTACTGGTCCAGTTTCTCTTGGGAGTCGGATAAGGAACATTTTGGCATCACTTGTATCAATGTCATGACAGAGACAGTACTTTTGTGGTTAGGCAAAGGTTGATTTGCAATCTTCCAATATGAATACTCCCATATTTATCAGTACATGAACCTAGACCAACAATGAGCTGCTTATAGATGTTGTTTCCTTTACATTGCCAGATTTGAATATTCTGTTTGTACGTAAAAGTCTTAATAATTTTCTGTTTTTATTGTTTACTTTGTTTTGTTTTTTTTATTTGATCACATTATTTTTCAGAATCATAAGATTTGGTTGTGGATTTTAAAAAACTTCATTAGTTAATACGTACAGCAGTGACTTTGTTCAAAGATATATCCACACAACATTTATATAGGAAGGATCTTGTGCTGCAAGTAAAGAATTGAGTTTCCTAATGCCTTCTACATTGTCTTAGGGACTGTTTTAGTGACTCTGCAATTGGCCAGACAACATTTTACATTCTTTTTTACAAAATCATGTTGTCTTTTTTTTCAGTGTTATGACCATAACAAGTACAGCTTTGTATTACATTCCACTGAAATGGCCATACTTAAAAATTTTTTGTTGGTTGCCCAACCCTATGAGGTAATAAAGTAGGGTAAGCCAGTAAAGAAATTTTTGTTTCTATTCTGGTTAATGAAAAGGGTATGCATTTTAAACAAGTAAATTTTGAAAGAAAAGTGAAAGCCCATTATACAATCCCCTCGACAAATTTATAATGATGGCCTCAATATTGCTGATGTGACAGAAACCATCTGGAGATTGTGGCCATATGTCAACATAATCAGCCACTGCCATTAGAACAGTCGATGTGTGGAAAGAGTTTAACTATAAATATACAAGGCTTTATGTTCAGTCATGTACCACTTTATGTATTATGTTCACGGAAAGGAAATGCGGGATACGTAAACATTGACAGATTCCTAACGGGGATTCTATACCATAACACAAGGGGCAGTTGTACATGTACGTTGTATCATGATAAACTTAGCCTAATTCCTCAACCTTTTCGCATATGAAAGAGCCACTTCCAGCGCAAAATATGCGCATTTCTAATTTAATTTTGGAGTCATAACTACATTGGTTGGATCGGCTAATTTTTGGGGGCTTCACAGAAAGTGTAATTTTATTAATGTGCACAGAAATAATGCCTTCAGAATGTGTCTGAACAAACACCTTGCAAACATGTGAAAACGGTTGAAGAATTACAGTTTGATTCGGACCACTTGATGATCAACATCTATCCCCTGTAGCGACAACTGCAATACTTATTACATGTACATGTATGTGTAGGTTATTACATGTACATGTATGTGTAGGTTATTACATGTGCATGTATGTGTAGGTTATTACATGTACATGTATGTGTAGGTTATTACATGTGCATGTATGTGTAGGTTATTACATGTGCATGTATGTGTTGGTTGTAATGGGTAAGGGACTCTTCATAAGGTATGTGTGCTCCTGAGGATGGGAAAGTGTGTCAAGAAACTTTGTTCAAGATGGGCAAGATAGGGGCAGAGAGTGTCAAAAGTCCCCAGTTATGCAGATCTATTGACATTTAA
Organism: Liolophura sinensis; assembly: GCF_032854445.1. NCBI lineage: Eukaryota > Metazoa > Mollusca > Polyplacophora > Chitonida > Chitonidae > Liolophura > Liolophura sinensis. Next base: position 14,862,652 of record NC_088297.1, read on the forward strand.
ACATACACTTGCACTATTAACAATACTATTGTTTGTAAATGACAAACAGTCAGTCAGCCAGATGGGAGCCCGATGTCCTCCCATCATAATGCTGGATGCCATGGTGTAAGTGAAATATTCTTGAGTACGACATTAAACATCAATCACAAAAATAAATAAACATGAAGGACAATCCGATAAAAAGAAATTGTACATCCTTCACTGATTTTCTGCGGATCATGTGCAGAGCCTCCTCATAACCTATTTGGAGTATGAGACCATACATGGTTACAATTTTCTGTTTCCTCTGAAGAGCCTCCTAGTATATCCTGTTTGGGGGAAGAGTATGTTTTGTTACAAGTTTCTGTATCCTCTGAAGTACCCACCCCACCCCCCATATCCTGTGTGGGAGTCAAGATTTTGTTACAGGTTTCTGTAATCCTATCCTGTCTCTGGGATGAGTCAGGTTTTGTTACATTGTCAGTACATTTTTACAATTTTCTCTATACTTGTATCCCCTTTGGAGAAAGAGTCAGGGTATGGTTACAGTTTTCTCTGTCCTCTGAAGTACCCACTGAGGTTGTCTTTGGAAGATTTTTTTTTTTTTTTTTGATTGGTGTTTTACGCCGTACTCAAGAATATATCACTTATACGACAGCAGCCAGCATTATGGTGGTTGGAAACCGAGCAGAACGCGGGGGAAACCCTCAACCATCCGCAGGTTGCTGGCAGACCTTCCCACTTACGACCGGAGAGGAAGCCAGCATGAGCTGGACTTGAACTCACAGCGACCGCATTGTTGAGAGGCTCCTGGGTCATTATGCTGCGCTAGCGCGCTAACCGACTGAGCCACGGAGGTCCCTATGTCTTTGGAAGATCAAGACTGTTGAAATTTTTAATATTGTATGTGGAGGATATGCAGAGAATGTTTTCATGGTATGTGGTAACACCGTTCATGGAAAATAATGTATTTGTTACAGAATAAATTATTTCACCGTTACCATATCTTCTTGTGTGTTTGTAAATGTGACTGATGGAGATGCTGTTGTCTTAATGTGGCTTCTGGCCTCGAGGATATGAAATAGGCGAAAGAAATGTGCTAGAAACACTTGTTCCTTAAAAGTTTCTGTTTGGTAAATTATTACGGTAGAGGGCCCAGTTGTTCAAAACTGTTTAAGACTCAATACCAGATTTAACTTTAAACCAAGTCTTCAGTTTAGTAATTTGCCCAAAAATAATTGTGTAACAGTGTGTTCAATATGAACTAAATTTGATGCTGTTATGCTTTGACTTTGGAATACTACATTTGCTGCTGAATTTGGCTAAAATCTCAAATATACTCGCCCTGCCACAAGACACAGTATATGACCACACATCTAACGACTCCTCCTCGTCATAGGACTGAAAAATTGCTAAGTACGAGACATAAAAACCCCAAGCATACGTCAACGCGCAATTCTCAGTCATCACACAATCGTGACAACAGTCAGCTAATGCTTATGATTGTCTGGATGAAGTCGATTTATTTATTTTTATTTATTTGAGTGGTATTTCACGCCGTACTCGAGAATATTTCACTTACACGACTGCGGCCAGCATTATGGTGGGAGGAAACTGGGCAGAGTTCAGGGGAAACCCTAGGCCATCCAAAGTTTGCTGGCAGGCCTTCCCACATACGGTCTGAGAGGAAGCCAGCATAAACTGGACTTGAACTCACAGCGACCACATTGGTGAGAGGCTCCTGGGTCATTACGCTGCACTAGCGCGCTAACCAACTGAGCCTCACAGCCCCCTTTGGATGCAGTTGACAGAGTAATAGAGTAAACAGAGACGAGTAAGAAAATTTTGTCATTTTTTATTGTGTGGCACAAGAAAAAGTATTCACTCTCAGAACTGTAGAAGATGCACTGTACAAGGTAAGCAGGTTGTAATATTAAATACTATGTATAAACTGTAAATATGTAGAATTTGGAATGTGTAAATATGTCACCAGTAGAGACAATCATTTAAGTACACACATGTATACATGACACTGAAATATATTTTCTTGATGACCTTTGACTAAAACTAACAAGACCACAAAATAAGGACACTTCACCAAGCTACATGTAAACATAAACATCTATGTGTTTGCACCAACTTCTTCGAATTTTTAGGGTAGATGTAAGAGTGCTAACAGCAAAAATATTACATTTCTTTCTTTTTCTTTTTTTTTTTTCTGAAGAGTAGTGGTATTTACTTGTTATTTGTTAGATGGACTGGCCATGTGAGAAAAGAGAAAAATAAGTATTCCAGGTACAACTTACAATCTATCCTGGCTAAAAAGAGAAAACCAGATGCCCCCACAAAAGAAACTTTTAAACATATATTGGATGGTACCAATGCATGGAAATATAATAAAATTTGTTTACAAAGAAGCACTTCATCAAAATTGATTTTGAGCATAAAAATCGACATACTGCTTAATTTACATAATCTGTTAAGAGTATTTTTCTTTAAACGCGAGGCTCTCCAGCAGTCACCTGGGACTCGATTCCACACTCGTCTTGTCCGCGAAGGATTTTGAAGAAACCTGAAACAATTGTAGACAAAGACTGAAAACAAACATGGACGATGGAGAACTCCTTCCCACCTTCAGCACAGCGACCTCAAAGCTATGAATGTTCCCTTCAGTTCAATTCCCACACAGCACTTTTTCGGCGTACATGTGCTCATTAAACACTTAGATAGTACCCAAGCATAGAAGAGTGACTGTTATACTGCGACTAAGTTCTCTTGGTACATGTACATCCAGTCAAGAGTCTTCTATCATATCATTACAAAAGCAGAGTGACCTCCCTTTGTTCCACACATTGGTGTTTTTACTTCAACCTTTGGCTCAACTTAACTCAAGACCAGTTTCTCAAAGATGTCCTACATGTATGCTTATCGCATGTATAGGACAATGGTACAGTAATAGTGACGTACAAAATACCACACTACAAAAGACAAACTGCTGTATTAGGGTGGTCTCACTATACCAGTATTCATTGTGGCAGATCACTATTCATAACTTTGAGCATCCCGGTTCCTCGCATAGACAATAAATGATGAATAGCCTGGAACTAAATGCTGGCTTTTTTCTGATTTCTAAAGTTTAAAGAACTACAAGACAAAATATTTGAAGTTTAGGCACATTCTGATTATTTTTCCAGAAAAATTTCTTACCTAAAATCTATATTTTTCATTATTCATGTTAAATTCTTATTCAAGGCCTATCTCACCTCGGTTAAATTCGGTTTGATTTTGCCTCAGAAGATTTTTGGTGTTAACCTTTGGATCTTCTCCATACATATACGACTAATCATTTCATACAAGTTCATTTTAGGCTGCATGAAACTGTACTTGGGATAAATATTCTCCAGTTCTACAAGCATCAAGCAACTTAAAAATGTTCCTCTTAGTTGAATTTTCTTTCACACAGCTATCCATAAAGCAAATGAGAAACAAATTTCTCCCAAGAGATGACGTCAACACGGGTAAAGCTCGGGTTGCTTCTATAGGCATTAAGGCCCAGTTTCACAAAGAAGTCGCACATGTACGATAATTGTACATATAGGACAATGGTACAGTAATTGGGATGTAGCAAATATCGTACGACAAATGTACCATAAAAAAAGTGTTGAATGCTGCCTTGTGAAACTCGGCCTTTAGATTTGAACCTGATTTTCATTTCTCCCTTGAAAGACTAAAAGCTCTATGTGTGAATAATAAAAAAAATCCTATTTTGGTAAGTCACCAGTTTAGCACTGTAAACAGTTTTAGAGATAAGACACAGTTTTGCTATTATGTATAAGACAGATTCACGATCCTGGGGCCTGTAAATTGGCCCCAAGCATGTGTGCCAAGCTAGTTATAAATTCCAAGGCTTTTCCTGGTTCAATTAGAGGCTTTTCCAGGCTTGTTAAGGTCCTGAAAAAGTTTAAATTATCAGGCTTTTAAAGGTTTTCAATTTGCAGGCTTTTCAAGGTTTTCAACTTTCCAGGATTTTCAATCTGTTTATTTTCCATGCTTTTAAAGCTTTTCAACTTCCAGGCTTTTCTAGGCCCTGTAAAAACCCTGTTACTCTATCCACACACACTAACCGTTATCGCCCCAGTCTGAGTTCCAGGAGTTAGCGACCAGCCAGTATGGGGTGTTATTCTCGGTGCCCCAGCCGAGGATCTTGATAGCATGACCCCCAAGGGCTGCCCCAGACTCATGTTTATAGACACCTGAAAAACAGACACATACACTAAAATGAACATCAAAAATGCCCTTTTTACATGGCCAGAGTAATAAACTGGGTTAAACACAAAAGTCACTACATGTATGAGCAAGTCTGTCATCAGCCATAAGAAAACAATACAGCAATGAACTGGCCTAAATCTGACCACATGAAAAGACAAAATAATTTCAGTTTTGAAGTATATTTTATATTTCTTAATAACCTCCCTATTTTTACTAGGTATACTTTCCGTCAATAGTCCAGAATGATGCCACCAGAGAATACACTGGAATGCGAAACTGATTTAGCAGCCCCAGTTAGCAGTCTCCTCACAAACAAAGTTGTTTTGACAGATATTATGAGAGCGACATTAACCACTGAAATAGATAGAAAATAAACATACCACTCTTGTAGTTGGGGAAGTCGGCATAGACGGTGAAGGCAGCCTCCACGGGTCCATTTGTCATAATCTCTGTTTGAATCTGGGTAACTTCTCTCTTGATGGAGTATGCAGATGTACCTGTAACAACAACATTGGTCGCTTAGTTTTGAAACTTCAAGATTTACTTACAGGATACAAGAAAAAGGAATGCTGAAACAAAAATTAAGGTTTTAAGGGAAATGAAGAATGTCATGCAAAAAAGAAAAATTCACTTTCACGCATATTTTACAGCTCTTAATTACCAGTTTTATGCATATTTTCTGTCAATATCGGTTGTCAGACATTTTCAAGAATGACGCAAAAACGAAGAACTTAATGGGAACTTTGGCTGATTTTAAAATCCCTCATTTGGACCCTTAATTTACCACCACCCTCCTCCACCAAACAATTAAATTAACAGGTCTGCATGGAATGGCATGCTTTGCCTTCACCAACTGTCACTCTGTTCTCAGCCTATGAAAAAGGGCAAGCTGCAGCACTGTATCTTGCCTTACTAACCCTACAATCTACGGTTCAATAAGAACTCCTGTTTCCAACACTAAAAAATGAAATCTGCATTAATGCCATACATTCATATAGCCTCGTACCTGATTTGACTGGATGTACCCAAGTTTGAGGACGCATGTTTTCACTACAGCTATGTTTTGAGCCACCTTTCATACACTGGGTACCCCGTCAATCTCCACCTCTTCAACTGAAACCCGCCATATACTGCCATATATAGCATTGTTTTTGACTGACCCAAATGCACTCAATTTTGTTCATTCTATACACCATATATTCCTTCAAGTGGAGAGACTTACCATAGTGCTTGTCGCTGTTGTAGGTATTGTTATAACTAGACTCGCATTTCTTCTCACACCTGGGCGTGGGTTGCTCTCCCTTGGAGCAAGGTGCCAAGTGACCTATCACATGATGATCGCAGGCTTTGATGGTGTATGGACGACAACCCTGGAAAAAAACAAAAACAAATATACTAACCACTACACGTTATGATTGGTCAGATTTGTTCATGTTGTTGAGCTCAGAGTTTAAACTGCTGACAAAACCAACAATGCAATTACTAATATTCAACGCCATGTTAAAAAATGGCGGGTTGATTTTTTTATGTTGTTGAGACAAGTGCAAGCTGCATGTGGTGGGATGCCATAGTATTGCACAAAAGGGGATATATACTTCAGGGCTTAAAGCTGACATTGTCAACTGAACAAATCACAAAGGGAGATCACTCTGGCACCCACTGAAGCTGACATTGTCTACAATGTAATAATAACGAAAATCAGTTCTCTTAAGTAACCTATAAAAGTAATTAATTTGTGAGCTTTTTATGGTTCTACATGTAGTTGAAGAATTGACAATGGGAGATCACTCTTCCATCCATTACCTGGTGTGAGTCATACTGTCCTCCTGTCACCAAACCATCCTTCTCGAAGTATTCCCAGGCAGCACTGAGGAAGCCACCATTGCACCTACAGGGGGAGACAGATCAAGATTGTGGCTGGAGTACTTATTACACTATTTTGTATTTTTGCAAAAGCTATATATCAGTTACTTCCCTTTTTGAGGATTTACCTCCCTTGATGGCAGGCAAGCCTATTCACCCTTTATTTTAGCATTAAAACATATTTTGAACCATGCAAAATTATGTTGTCAGTTTCTCAATTTTCCTGAGGATGACTTCATTTTAGTCAAAGTATTGAGACAGTCACAATGAATTTCCTTGGAGCTCTTTTCATTTTTACCAATGCAGTTGCTGTAAGTTCAAGTCCAGCTCATTCTGGCTTCCTCTCCGGTCCTACATGGGAAGGTCTGCCAGCAACCCGTTGATGGTCATGGGTTTCTCACGGGCTCTGCCCGGTTTCCTCCCACCATAATGATGGTCACCGTCATATAAGTGAAATGTTCTTGAGTATGGCATAAAACACCAATCAAATAAATAAATACTAAGGTGTTCAGTGAATCAACTACATCAAAATACACATAATCATGTAGACTAAGGCTGAAAAATGCAACCAGAACTGTTTTGCACATTATTGTATTCCACCTAAAGTTGGTATGTAAAACTACATTTTATTAAGCCCAGAAAGGTTTTAACATTACTTTTGATGCTAACACTTCAATTCTTCTGATAATAAATTAATCAAGTGTACTTTATAAAATTCTCCTCAAAAGTGCCCCAATTAAATTGGATAAAACTATCAGAATCAAGCAAAATGTGTCACTTGAAAATTATGCTAATGTTCAGGTGAAGTACAGAATTTGCAATACTGGTATACATAACTATACACTTTATTGTATCACTTCAATCACCTTAACATGTACAGTTTAAAACTTAAAGGAAAAGACCTCTAAACATCGAAGTAAGCATCACTAAATAGACCACTTTAAATTATGCATACATATACATTCACTTATTGTTTTTTTAAGATTTTTTTGAAAAGAGTGAAAGGCACTCAAACCGTTGAATTCTAAGGTGGGCTTTATGGACCATACTATCAGAGGTTAGAAACTCTGACGTTACAGAAAGTTTATCCATTTCTAATCACGACACTGAATATTGGAATAACTGTTTTTAGTTTATCATTTTCAGAGGCCACACCAGTTAAAACTTTTAAACGTTTTGCACGGCAGAATCAATCTTTTTTCAATGTCGGAAAAAGGTATATAAATAAAACTGGTTAAATCATTTAATTTGTAGGAAATGTGGACTGCACCAGCAACTGTTCCTGTTAAAACATATATTCACGTGTTGTGATCAGAAAACTACGAAAATCTAAAAAATCATAAATGTATCAAGAAAGGGGAAAAACGAAAATGGAGGATTTTCAATTTTATTTTATTCCCTTTCGGATTTTTCAGTGTTCGCTCGCCCGTAACACAAAAAAAAATGCCTGCACAGGAAAATCAGGAAAAAATACTGTGTTGGGCAAAGGTCAAATGAAGGTCAAATGGCAATGTCAGGATGGACCTTTTAAGGCGAGTGAAAAGGGAGATAACACTTGGATTAATTCAACACTTATGGTAAATGCCTACACATTCGATCAGAACAATCAGAAGGAAAAGGTTCAATTGAAGGTTAAACAGCAAGGCAGAGGTCAATTATTCTCAGCAAAAGTCAGAGTACAAGCGTCATGGGTGAATGACAAGGCAAAGTGACTGGCTGGCAGAAGAACTTGACTTACCCAAACCCGCAGGCGTGACAACAAGACAGAAGATCCTCAGCAGAAATGTGAAAGTTTTCTGCATTACCAGATTTTATGCAAATTCTGTCACTCATAGACTCCACGGCCCCAAAAGCCTGCAAAATAGAGTAAATAAAAAAGGAAAAGTGAATTACTGACAAGAAACAAAGACACCTCACTTTCTCAAGTGGATATTTAACTATACTGTACTCCCAGGAACCTTATGTCATCACTAAATAAAAATTTGTTCTCAAGCAAGAACGTTGTCTGCTGTTACTTACTGTTAAATAATGAGGGTGTAAACAATGGCTTTCTAGGGGGGAAAAAAGCAGAAAAATGACCACGAAAAAATCTGAGTGTGTGAAGTAACAACAGCCAGTGATAAGACACAGTCAGTAAGAAAATATAGTACTACATAAAAAAACTATACTGAAGATTCTTGTCAAAAAATCAATTAGCACAAATCCAATCACATTTTTACTAATATTTTAGAATAGCCCACACAATTTCCTTTCACAAAAATTCAACGTCGTCTGTGCATATGTTACTGTCCAACATTGGTTCCAAAAATTTATACATGTAAAGTAGGTTACATTGTGACTTTCTTACACTTCAGAATCATGTTAACAATGAAAATAGTAGAGGTAACAGTCTGATATTTACTGAAATACAATAATTTGAGCTGTTCTGCATTGGTAAATATATAGAAAATTTGAAAAAGGCCTCCTCTGAATTACCTCCCTTGTCATATCAGCAGGTATAATGTAAGGCAACACAGGTGATATCTTACCTACATGTAATTCTGTAAGACGGCCCAGAAGCTAGAGACCACATGATCTCCTTAGTAAGAGATAGCGTGGATGGTGAGTAACATGTCTGCATATTGCTATCGCAAAGGGAAATAGCCGTTTCTGAATCGCTGTCACCCATAGTGTATTTGTTTGATTTGTATAATTTTCAGCTTTCCAGATAGTCTGAGTATTTCTATAGAGCTTATCCGATGTTTTTTTTTGTACACCCAGGGCCTACTGATTGATGGAGGGGCAAACATGGGGGTATTTTCCAATGCTTCTACATAGTGTGGCTAAATGTATGTCATTTTCACTTGCACTACAGCAATCAGAAGACCTCCTACTTCTGGGGCTTTACATTTCTACAATTTATAGGCTACACTTAGGTCACTATGAAGACAAATATTTGCTAAGTATAAAAACATGACATCAGCCATTGAGAGTTAGAAAATTTTCAAGAGATCTTACACGAAGTTCTTCAGCTTAGGTGGAAAATACATACATGTACATGTATCTAATAGAGTTTGCTGAAGCTGTCTGTTGTGGATAATTTTTTAAATTACTTCTTCCTAATCTGTCTGAAAGCTTGTCTTCAACAAGCTTTTTAATACATGCCTTTTGAAAATTTATTTATTTGATTGGTGTTTTGTTTATTCATTTATTTATTAGATTAGCGTTTTACTCCGTACTCAAGAATATTTCACTTATATGACGGCCGCTAGCATTATGATAGGAGGAAACCGGGCAGAGACCGGCGAAAACCCACGACCATCCACAGGTTTCTGGCAGATCTTCCCACTTGATCGGTGTTTTATGCTGTACTCAAGAATGTTTCACATATATGATGGTGGTCAGCATTGTGGTGGGAGGAAATCGGGCAGAGCCTGGGGGAAACCCACTACCACCTGCAGTTTGCTGGCAGATCATGCCTTTTCATAAACTCTAAACTCGCAATTAGCCATACATTTTCAAAGGACCCATACACCCACAGCCTTATCCTAAAAACACACCTTTTAAACGAGACAGTTATCTGAGAATCTTAAGTAGACAACAGTTTTTATTTCCCTCCTCTTTGATCAAGTCACAAATTTCTCTGAACCAAGATAGTGATCTAAGTGAAGGAAATTTGGTTGACCCTTAGCTATTTATGTAGAGAACAGTTTTTATTTCAATCTTCCGTGATATAATCACACATTTCATTGAAACCGGGTGGGGTGAGTCAGCTTCGGTGCATGTAATGTTACTGAAGGGAGAGAAGGCTCTGCAATCAGTATTACATGCACTTACATTTGTATTAATTGTTCATAAATACCATACTCAGCAACTTTCCGCCAATAAACATGCCAAATTCAGGGTCAAATGCAAGAACATTCTTCACAGTTGCCTAAATCACAGCAAACCCTTTAATAGTCTCAGATTATGGAAAAAGTGCCCATGAAATTTAACCTGAATGTCTGAAAAATGTCCCCATAGTTATATGCACTGACAGTACTAAGATATATAAGTAATTTTTCAACAATAATTTGATATAAGGCTTAAGATCAGGTGTTGTAATACCTTGAAATATTTTAGCCTAAAGTTAGCTACTAAAAGGGTGCCCAAATTAAAAGGCTGTATTTGGCGAATGAAATGCCGGGGGAAGACAAGCGGTCTTTTACCAACGTTAGACCGCGCTAATGGCTAACGGTCAAACACTGAAAGAGGTAAGGTCTAGGTCTGAGTTACCTGCATAAACTCATCTTACAAAGTTAAAGTTGTATTATTCCAAAACTAGAGTCAAATTGTTTTCTTGTCTCTGGCTTGACTTACCCAGCAAGATCCGCATGACCCTTGATCCCTGACTTCTTTAATAGTTGGGCAGTTCGGCCACTGCTTGCGAGCGTCAAACGTGTCAGGGATGTCCATCAAAGTGGGGTGGACCTTGACAGGCAATTTGTGCCAAAAGGGGTCCTCCAAGGCACCACACAGCCTCTTAACCCCTGAGACAGTCCATCCCTCAAAGCTACGGCCAGCCTGTCAAATACAAAATACTGCTCAATTACAGGCCAAAAATAAAAAACATCACAAAGGTGACCTTATCTACAATGCCAAACTTAAATTTATTTATTTATTTGATTGGTGATTTACACTGTACTCAAGAATATTTCACTTATACAACGGCGGCCAGCATTATGGTGGGAGGAAACCGGGCAGAGCCCAGGGGAAACCCATGACCAGCCAGCATAAGCTGGACTTGAACTCACAGTGACGGCATTGGTGACAGGCTCCTGGGTCACTACGCTGTGCTAGCGCACTAACCAACTGACCCACGGAGGCCCCGCCAAACTTAAAAAGTACACCACATTTCCATGCCAAAATAAAAACAACACAACATTTACAATATGGGCCACAATTAGACAAATACCTCATTTATAAGCCAAAAATAAACAGAACATATATTTTACAAGTTGTTTGTTTGGGGTAACTTTATATGCAAATATTGGGATGGGCTTGATTTCTCTTTTTTTCTTTTTTTTAAAGAAAAATGAATAATTCTTTGAGTATTACATGTGCACATGAAACTTATTAAAATTTTTGGTGATTTCAAAAAAGAAAAAAAGCCACGAGTTAAAATATGACTTTTTTAAGGGAATCCCAGCAGATTCTTGTAATTTTAGCTTATAACAACAGTTACATAACGAGAATCAGATTCCCTGATTACCATCGAAAGTAAAAACCCTACAGGGAGAGTTGTATTTCTGACATATCATGTAGATTTATTTGATTGGTGTTTTACGCCGTACTCAAGAATATTTCACTTATACAACGGCGACCAGCTTTATGGTGGGTGGAAACCGGGCACAGCTCGGGGGAAACCCACGCCCATCCGCAGGTTGCTTGCAGACCTTCCCATTTACGGCCGGAGAGGAAGCCAGCATGAGCTGGACTTGAACTCACAGCGACCGCATTGGTGAGAGGCTCCTGGGTCATTACGCTGCGCTAACCGACTGAGCCACGGAGGCCCCCACACTGTAGATACATGGAAGTTATTGTGATCGGTACATTTGCACTCTGCAGGCACGTGACTGGAGTGCTTGATGTGAAAAAGACGTAAATTTGATTTTAGCATAAATAATCAAATACATATATATATATTTCATTATCTACACTAAAATTGTATTACATAGATTTTACTTGTTTTAGGTAAGGAATTCTTTCTGTAAAAGTACTTGTAATTTAGTGTCTTCTTTAGAAATCTGCAGAAATCGTCATTTTGCCCGTTTAGCTCCATTACCCTAATTCTTCATCTTTTTCGCTTATCAAAGATCAACTTTCAGTGCAATTTATGCACATTTTAATTTGATTTTAAATAGAGACAAAACTACAACTGGTAGGATTTGCCGGGTTTCAACACTTTACAAAAAGTACAACTTTATCAGTCAACGCTGAAAAATGCCTTCAGAATATGCTTGAATGAAAACCTTGCCAACATGCAAAGACAATTACAGCAGTCATTCGTCCACTCCTGATCGTTGCCAGGAGATCGCGTGCTTGAAACCAAACGCAGTATTCACCTTCCATGTAGCACTAGGTTTTGTGTTGATATACTGGATCAGCTCATCTGAGAGAGGCTCAAAAGAGGGGTAATACTTGACACTGTGCGCAGAGGCCATGGCCACGAGTAGACAGCTCAGGATCAGGGATTTCATGTTCACTGATAATTATACCTGTCAAAGGTAAATAGAGAATGTATGAATATCTACGTTTACATCTACAATTATAAACTAACCATATAATGGCTGAAAAATTGTACGATGTAAAACCTCAAGCACACATACATTGACGCTACGAGTATTTGTTTTAATTCCTTACTTACTTGCGAATTCCAAGTGAAATGAAGCTTTTTCCAATAAATAGGATTAAAAAAAATGATTTGTTTTTTTCTTTTCAGTTGGTGCTTAACTTGTATTCTTAGTCCACTTAAATTTTATATATTTGTTTTTTTTTTATTTATTTGATTGGTGTCTTACGTTGTACTCAAAACAATTTCACTTATCTGACTGCGGCTGTTTGTTTGTTTCACTACTCAGGAATTTAACCTCATACTCAGGAATTTTACACTTGCATCTACATGGTGGTCAGTTTTATGAGTGGAAGAATCCGGAACACTCGGAATAAACCTTTGACCTTTGGCAAGTTACTTATGAGCTTTCCCACAGATATATGTATATTATAGTGGTGGAAGACAAGTGGTCTGCCATGGACATATAAATAAATCATATTGCACAATATTAAACCTGTTTGTCTGCATTTAAACATTTATGACTCATATATTGTGCTGCCTCACTTAAATGCTATGCATGGAACAGAAGCAGCAGAACCCTTGGCAACTGGGAAGAAGTACCCTCCCCTCCCAGGTTCCACAGACCTCTTTAAGACATCTACCGTAACAAGCCCACCCAGTTGTAGTACATGGGCATACCAGCATACAGCCGACCAGTATTTGATCTCTCAAACATAACATTGATTGTTTATTCTTTTCTGAGTGCCACTCTGGAGAAGTTAATTCCTTTTATACTGATTTTACAGTTTTTTCACAAGTGCAATGTATGACCAGATTGGGAATTGAACCTCCAGGTCAGCCACACCTGACTTTTTTTTGGTTATCAAATTACTTCAAGTTCAAACATTTGTCTATGAAGGCTTCACCTTGCTGAAAAATAATCCATTTTGGTGAATGTTATTTAAGTTGTCTTATCCATATCAATGCTTGATTTCCAATTACCCAATATATAGTAGACCTACATTCCAGCCGGCCATGAGGAAAAAAGTCTGACAGCAACCTGCAGATGGTCATGGGTTTCCCCCAGGCTCTGCCCAGTTCCCTCCCACCATAATGCTGGCTGCCGTCGTATAAGTGAAATATTCTTTAGTCCGGCGTAAAACACCAGTCAAATAAATAAATACATAAATAAATACATTCGAGCCATACGGTGGACACACACTGGTCGGATAATATGCGCCACTGTACACGTAAGATGAGCGTACAATCTGATCAGGATGTGCATATCATGGGACTACCATGGTACCATTGTGGCCGGGTGATACAAGCATGATTTTACATCAGCACAACTGCTACATGTACTTGTAGTGAGTCAAAATGAAAACTCTACAACAGTGTAACTATTTAGATGTCTGTAGATTATTTCCTGCAGCTAACGATAACATCACAGCATCATTCATCTAGGTTCCCAATCTGTACAAGCGTGTAAGATTAAAGTCTACACTGTATTAATATACGCTCAGAGTACATGTATGCATGCACAATAGTCCCCAGTACTTATTTATTTATTTGGTTGGTGTTTTATGCCCTACTCAAGAATATTTCACTTATACAATGCCAACACCCAGGGGATAGTCCACAGTAGAATAGGCTACAAACACCAGTGCTATATACTCAAATACTGCAGGAAACCTTCCAGGAAGAAAATATTTGCTCATTAATACATAAAGGCTGGACAGATTTGCTGTAAATAATTAAATTCATAACAAACAGCATGCATAAACACTGGCAACGCCCATGGTGCCATGATGGGCCCACCATGAGCGTACGATCGTGTCAGGATGCCTGTAGGGAGTAGATCAGAGTCCGTGTATGTATGGTCAGGCCACAATGGGTATAGGATATTCAGATGGATCCGACTGTACTGTACTCTGTCAACAACCTGATGTCAAGATGTGGGATATAACGGCTAGGATACCAATAATATATTACTTACTAAAATTTTATGTTGTTTTTTTTTTGTTTGCTTGTTTTTTTTTTTTTTTGCAAATTACACCTGATTCTCATTGACTCACTCATCTTACCTATTAGGTATACTTATGGGAATTTTTGTTAAGCTTGATTAAACTTCTAGCTCTGCCAATGGTATTGTAAAATTTGACTGGTTCAGGCCAATACAATTAAAAACTTCAAATTGGATATATGGACCTACACATGTTCAGAACCAGCCCAAAGCCAACGTTCCTACCGTAGTAACACCGAACTGGCCGCCTCCCAGGAAGTTAAATCAGTGCGTGAAGGTTTGCAAACATCATAATTGTCACGCTAGTTCAATTAAATTAAACCTCGAGGTCTACGTTCAACAATTCATCCGATATTTACCTTAGGCAGCTAAATACAAGAAATACCGGTACCGGTAAGCCTCGAGTCTAGGCTCAACAAATACAGTATTTAGTCAGTGTCAGGAGCCCTGTAATCTCACTGATGAGCTCGGAAGAAGTTTTGCGATGTGTCTCAAACTACAACTTCGATGACATAACCTGCGTCAACCGGAGGTAGGAACCAGATCACTGTTGTAACTTACCTTCAGCCTCTGCCGATATGGGTGAAAGTGAAAAGGATCAAAATGCCTTCTTGTTTAAAAAGCAAATTAGGAGGCAGCGAATTTCGCTTGTCACGAGGAAACCCTCTGGCTGTCACATGACCGTCAGATCACATGATATGTCATGTGACGAACTCCCGTGTTTGACGCAGTCAAAACAACAAAATCTGTCGACATATGTCAAGTTGGACACAGATTCATACAAACGGTTATCGATCTTTTGTCTTGCAATATCTGCTCAGAGCATATGGAATTCGAAAAACACGTGGTCTGCCTTGAGACGACACGCCCCCTTTTTTTTAACCTACAGAAATCAGTAGTAACTATCACCAACATTTGCTTGCGAATTAAAATACGGTAGAATACACATTTCAGTGACGTGACAGTTTTGTTACTGTTTCAGTGACCAATATTTCCGGATAGCATAGTTTATTTTTAATCATTTACACAAAATACATCTTAGCATGCACGTGGTTCATACCTGCATTTTTGTACTCTGATATTTTATAAGACTTGGCACAGACGTGACACGGGACTACCAAATAAACTCATTGTAAACATATGTTCAATTTAATATACGTTCATACAAATGATTATTGATCCATTCACTCTGGAAAATTTATTTATTTGACTGGTATTTTACGCGATAGGCCTACTCAAGAATATTTCACTTATACGACGATGGCCAGCTTTATGGTGGGAGGAAACCGGACAGAGCCCGGGGAAACCGGACATTCCGCAGGTCGCTGCAGCTGGAAAGGAAGCGAGCAAGTGCTGGACTTGAACTCACAGCGACCACATTGGTGAGAGGCTCCTGGGACATGGCAGTCTTGAAAATGTCACGCCTGAGAAGAAATGTGATTAAATAAGTGATGCGTACTAGTGTTATGGCCAGGGCATTGAAATGAAATTCGAACAAGCGGAACACGCCCCCTTTTCCTGTCTACATAAATCATTAATGAGCCTTTGCAGACTCGTGGTTGTGTGTTAAGGGTCTCCTGATGTGATATTTGTCAGAAAATGCGCCTATCTCTATTTGTGTCTGTCTTTGCATGCCTATCTGTATTCTACACAGCACAACAGCCAACCCATTAGAATAATCCTCAGAATGCTCGGAATATACAGACCATAACCATACCTTATACTAATTAAACCATTTTTTATTGTAAAACAATAACATGCTGAAGTTTTTAGCTAAGACTCAAAACAAGCCTTATGTATGCCTTTCGGACATCCTACCAAGATTTTTACAAATTTCTGACAATATCAGTGGCATATTTTTCATTCAGAGTTTACTGATCATGTCCATTACATTTTCTTAGCTCTCCAGTGGTATAATATATGATATTTTCAAAAAGCACATGCCCCACATGGTCACATGGGAATTGTCGTGCATGATAAATTACACATCTGCACAAGAAATAGAAATAAAGATATGTATGCATGTTTTAGTCTATGTCATTGTCTTAGAAAATAATTATATAACTTTAATTACTTCTTGACGGGTTTACTGCGTGGCAGTCTTATTGCTGCTTCAGTAAGGAAAATTTATTGAAAGCGTCAAAATTTTTTAACTTTTAGAATGCTTACCGATAATTGAACAAAGTGCATGTATGTGACCATACATCAGGATAGTTATATACGTCAAAACTGGTCAATTTTTATTTTTAAAATCGATCTTATTTCAGACATCAGCTTGTCAGAGAATGATCTACTCTTTTCTGTTTTCACAACTGGGATTTATATCAAAAATTGGCTTCAGAAGTCGCTCCTGATGACTTTTCTTTTCCTGGCATTCTCTGAGTGAACCAGCAAATTATCTATACAAGAGATTTGGGACAAAAAAAATCAATATTTCCTAATAAAAGTGCATTTTCTGTATTTACCAAACATAGCTCAAGTTATCGCCGTTTAATAAATGTCAAGCTCGTGCCTGTAATATTTATAGCGTTAAAGTGATATTTTGTAACAGATACCGTAATTATTTGAATTTTTACTTAAATAATGTCAAACATTCAGTTGGATTTGTGTTGATCAACTTTTCGCCGAAAATCACGGTTTCGCCTAGAGTTGAAATGTACATGAAAATCTGTATAAATGCCTCTTGTTATCACAGGACACGCTGACTGAAAAAGAGATCTCAGCTGCAGAAAACTGCTGTTTTCTAGAGTTAATGAAAGCCTTCAAATAAAAATCAGTTCCAAATATCTCTGTCCACAGGCAACTTGAGGATATATACATATAATACGCAGTATGCTACTGGGGGTGAGATAGTTATTAAGATAGTTATATCTCGGGCAAGTTTCACAAAACTTCATACGTTTTTCTTAACTTTTAACGACGTCGCCTTGTGGAAATGTAACCTAAACAAATACCAAAATGGAATAAAAAAGTAAAATTGAATATCCACTTTCTTGTTTCGTTCAATCTATTTTTTTTCTCATGATTTCCCCGTTTTTCAAGTCTTTTCGATCATATGTAACAAACGTGGCTTGAACCGGACATTCCACACTTCTCAGAAACGAGATAATGTTTCAGTTTTGTTTTATTTTGATATCCTCGGTATCAGACATTGAAAAAAGATTCATTCTTCTCGCAAAATCCAAATTGAAGCTGTTGTGACCTAATGTTACTTTATGTCTCGTTAAATCAAGAAAATATTGAAACTTGATGGGCTTAATCACTGAACCACGATGCAGCAGACACCCGAGATGACACCTCGTGCCACTGAGAGGTAACAATGAACTTTCCCACATTTGATATATTTGGATGTATTGGTGGAAGACAAGTGGTTTTCAGCGAACTTTATTAGTACTGGTTATTGTCAACGAGTAAATCTGGTTTATCTACTGTTAATTCACGTATTTCTGGGCTCATATTGTCCCTGTATTCCGTCGCCTGTGTCATGAAACTGCACCACTTACACAAACTAAGGGAGGTAACTCCACAAAAACCATCTGAAGAATAATACTTGGTTCTGAATGATGATCTCTTATTTCTGTGTTTGTGACATTATATTTAGTATTCTGAAAGCCAGCCATAACATAACACTTTATCAGACGTACAGTACCGTACATGGTTTACATTGCGGTACCTTGCCTTTGATTTACCTTACTTAAGCATGGCACTACCACAGTTTACCTTGGATCACCATGCTTGACATTATTTCCCGGTTGATCAAACACTATACTTAGCCATGGTTGAGGACCTCCGTGGTTGAGGTGAGCCTCTCAGGGGAAGGGGGATCTTCGTATGAAGTGAAGTATTCTTGACTACAGCGTAAAACACCGATCACATTACCTTACTTTTGATTTACCTTAATTAGCTAAGGCACTACCACAGTTTACCTTGGATTATTACTTCTTCCCATTTCTCTGTCGGTTAGCGCGCTAGCGCAGCGTAATGACCCAGGAGTCTCTCACCAATGCGGCCGCTGTGTGTTCAAGTCCAACTCATGCTGGCTTCCTCTCCGGCCGTAAGTGGGAAGGTGTGCCAGCAACCTGCGGATGGTCGTGGGTTTCCCCCGGGCTCTACCCGGTTTCCTCTCACCATAATGCTGGCCGCCGTCATATAAGTGAAATATTCTTGAGTACGGCGTAAAACACTAATCAAATAAATAAATAAATCTTCCCATTTGATTAAACGCGATAAGGTCCACCTCCTGTGAAGTACATGAATTCAGTTCAGTATAAATAATACCCAGGAAAACGAACTGTTGGTGGTAGGATCATAGACTGCTTAGCGAAGTGTGAGCTTGTTTATTACATTCGTGGACTGTCTATATGATCACCTGGCCACCCCTAACTCTTCCTCGCGCCTGTCAGAAAGAACCACAATCAACGCAACGGATCATGGGAAACGGTTACATGAAGCAAGTCTTGGAAACTTTTCTCACTTGTTGTTTAATAAAGGCAGGCATATATAAGAAAGCTGGCTGAGATCACCAGTGTTTATATTATTGGACCAGGTTACAGGTTTGCCAAAGATTCCATGGAGCTCTGGAGACCTGAGTAAAACAGGTTTTTGCCCGACAATATAAAAGAAAGTACACACACTGTGTATATAACTCAGCCGAATGTGTCTTACTAAAACTGTCCCCTTTTGATAGACCATCAGTTATCGCTTGCCTACCAAACCACTGCCTACTGATTACGGCTTTTTTGACGATATTTTAAACGAGCACCACTGGAAGTTAGCGTTTGGAATAAAAACTTGCAGATAAATCGTATAATAACAAGGTAAAACCAGATTACCTTAAAAATAACTATTGAATCATTATTGTTAGTTTCATGCAGTACATAGATGAATTTCATGCAATAATATTCAACCCTCTACTGTGTCTTCTTGTAGCAGGGCAACTACTCCGCTTTGCATTGGACTACAACGGTCACGTGGGTCACAGATATATTCCCGAATCCTGCAGACGACGCCAAAAGTGTGTTCTGAGTAGGCTATCTCTCTTTATTGGGTTGTGAATACAACGGTTATATCGCTGAAGCTATTCACCTATACATCGGTGGGTCTTTGCACGATAAATGCGCAAATATATAGTGCCTGTAACCTTTATACTGGGAGAGGCGTATGAA
The DNA here is from genome assembly GCF_032854445.1 of Liolophura sinensis. Classification (NCBI taxonomy): domain Eukaryota; kingdom Metazoa; phylum Mollusca; class Polyplacophora; order Chitonida; family Chitonidae; genus Liolophura; species Liolophura sinensis. The sequence continues at coordinate 14,882,243 of NC_088297.1, forward strand.
GATTACTGACTCCATATAATTGCGCATCCTATCGCTGAGCAACCCTGTAACTATATTTATAGTATCCTATAATGGAGATGGCTTTTTCTCTGCATGGTCCAATATTTGTCGTTAATTGTAATCTCTCATACCTTTCTGGTTTCTGGAGCATACTGGTGCTTGGATTCATGTAATTAATCAATCTGTTCTGTCAACAATTAGGTGAGATGGCAGTATGTGCCTTATATACTATGTAGATGTGCTATATTTCTTTATAAATTTGACCTTGGAGATATATCACATATATATACCTCAGCAAATTAACAGAATTATAAAATTTTACTGTTTTAGGCCTATTCAAGTTTTACATATGTTTTTACATAGGACATTAACAAAAGGTACCAAAACCAAGAATGAAAATAGGATTTATACTTGATCAAACCAAGAAATGAAGTCTTTACGTGTCAACTTCAAGTAACAGTATATGTGCCCACTTGAAAATACATGAAAAAACTTTGCAAACACGATTATAGCCATGTTCCAGCCTTGTTCAATTACCCAAATGACCCCAAATTTCGCCCACAAAGGTGCATTTTTAGAGGCAAATATGTGTCGCATAATATTATTTTCCAGTGCTGAAACATACAATTTTCCAGTAGAATATCAATATCATCCTAAGTTCCAATCAAACCTCAAAACACCGTTCTTAAATCAGAACAGATTTTTTAGAATTAGAGAAAATGGGCAAGTTAGTCATGGACAAAATTTATTGTCATTTAGGGTGAATTAAACGTGGAGATCTATGTTCAACAAAATCCGGTGGTTAAAAAAGACCGCAATGTACAAGTTTAATTTAACAAGTTGTCAGGCATTCTTACTGATGAACGCGTATCACTTTGAGATGCGCCTTTAACTAGGATCCGGCCGTACGTTGGGAAGGTCTTCCAGCAACCTGCGGATAGTCGTGGGTATCCCCCGGGCTCTGCCCTGTTTCCACCCATCCATAATGCTGGCCGCGGTCGTATAAGTGAAATGTTCTTGAGTACGGCGTAAAACACCAGTCAAATAAATAAATTAATTTAAATAGGACTGGCATAATGGGAATCGGTGTCAACCTTGTGGTATGAGCTGGATCGCTTTTATAACTAACCTCAATTCCTGCCGATGTTGGTGAAAATGAAAAATACCAAAAGGTACTTACCGCTGGTACCAAAACAGTTAGTGGATAGTCCCTAACTACTACACAACACCTTTGTTGTTTAGCGGGTGGCGAATCTGGCTTGTCGTGAGAAAGATCTCCAGGCAGCCACACGACCATCAGATCACATGATACTCCACTACATCATATGACGAACTTCCGCGTTATGACGCAATCATGCAAGACAACAAAATCTTACGAGTCTAATCTGTCCATATTGGTTGGCCCGGTTACAGTATTATGTGACTAGGTGGGCTGTCATGTCTGGTGTCTTCGGCATGATACTTCAGTTGAGGCAGCACATTGGGGGCATGCATGGACTCGCGCTGCTCAACATGGCCCAGTATATGTACACACATGCAACTAATGACTCCTCGTCGTCATATTACTGCAAGATTGTTAAGTACAGAGTTAAACCCGAAGCAGTGATTCATTCAAATTTCTTTCCATAAATAAAATGTGATTGGGGTTTTGTGGTGTACTTTTTGGATCATTTAAGCTGGATGACAGTAACATCAATATCTTTTTAGCTGATAAACATCCTCTCATTGCTATACGTCTACGTTAAACATGAACATTCATGTCGTGTTACATCTAGATCAGTATTTAATGCGCAAATGTAACACACTTCTTAAGCAGTCTCTAAAGCAGAATATGTGACTTTGTGAGAATATGTGCTTCAGCATATCCAAAATGTCTCCAAATATCCGTCGCTGAACCTCAATGATGTTTGCATTTTATCAATCGTATTAAGTTTTAAAAAAAAATGACGAAAGCTATATCTGGATGGTACTTGAAATGGTCCATCGGATGAAGCATTTTTCCCCCTCATATATGTATGGGTGGTCTCCAGATAAAAATGATGCCAAAATAAGATGAAAGGGCTTTCAGAACGTATTTGCAAATATTACCTTTAATATTTTTTCGATTTTTTTTTTCAGGAAGAAAGGGTATTTAAAGGTATGGTGGGGGTATTTGGGACAATTTTGGGGTATTTATCGTCGTTGCGAATTAAAGTTCTATAAAAGGATGTGATGTATGTCTAATAAATATATTTGAATGTGAGTAGTTGAGAATGTGGGTTTGGTTCCGTTTTGAGGTGGCGGTTTTTGTGGTTTTGAGGTGGCGGGTGTTGATGCCCAGTTGCCCCGGCTGGGGCAGGCTGGGCAGGTTGGTGGTGACGTCACACCTGCCAGCCCAAAGGGCTGGCAGATGTTGCAGGTGTGACTTCACCCCTTCGCTGGGGAAGTTTGGTGGGTTTTTTCCACGCCGCGGGGCGTATGTGATGTGTGTAGTAGACTAGAGTATAGTATAACAGTATAACCGTAGAGTATAGGGGTATTGGGGAAAAAAAGAGAAAAAAAAAGAGGCAAAACGTCAGCGTGTAAAGTGGCGTGGGACAGCTCGAAAAGAGCTCCCTGGCGCCAAAACGGACCAATGGGTGAGCCGGATTTGCCCCAAAACGGCCCAAATGGAGGGCCCGCAAAACGGACCTACCTGTGGGGGAGACGGGGGAAAAATGAACCCAGCCCGAAGGGCTGGCAGGTGTGACGTCACCCCTTCGATGGGGAGTTTGGTGGGTTTTTTCCACGCCGCGGGGCGTATGTGTGTATACTAGCGTTATGTATTGACGCACCGGCTGGCTGGCTGGCAACAATGTATACAATGTATACAAGGCGCAGCCGATCAAAACAAAAACCACGTGTCCAAACAAAAACCACGTGTCAAAACAAAGCACAGCTGACAACATTGTTTGCCTGACTGCGGGCCGGCTGGCGGGTAGGATCGCTCAGCGTGTCTTTGCAACACTGTTCGCCCAGGAAGGCTCACTGCTGCAGGCAGAGGGTCGGTGTTATGAACCGTAGAGCCTGTCGGTGGGATTTTTTTGGGGTGATCTGCCTGTCTGTCTACCTGCTGGTTGTGGTAGGGATGGATGGATCGACACCACACCTAAACATGCATGTGCACTGGAGACTCTACTCTACTATACTCTACTCTACTATATACTATATATAGGCGGTGTAGTGGAATAGAGTACAGTAGAGTATAGGGGAAAAAAAAGAGAAAAACTTGAATCAGAAAATCTCGAAGCTTATAAGAAACTTGGAGATCAATGTGATGGTATTTCGCACATATTTTCAGCATCTATATTTTCACCAACATCCACATATTTAAGCGAGATATGTATTCTTAAACGGTTAAATTCAATTATTCTTTATCCACTAATCTTCACACACATCTATACAAGACAACCAAATGACCATGAAGGAGAAAACAACTACCAGGTTATATAAAAAAATTCTTTTTTTTTCAATGTTTTATTCTTCTCTATCAAAAATCTGAAATACGAAAGGATATACCGAAACATACTAATATCTTCAACAGAAACTTGCAGTACTTGCTATGGGGAACCTAAAAGAGCCCATACGTGTAAATGATAAATACATGATATTGAAAATAAATGATAAATGGGTGCACTGAACAGCTAATTTGACTTTGAAAAGACCGGTCAAAGCAGGTGTCAAAATGTCTGGCTCTATTAGTAGAGATGTGCTTTCCAAAACATGAGGCAAAAATGGAATTAAATGCTCACAGCAAAGCCATCTAAAATACAACAATGGTTTTCTTAAATGGTTAAATTCAGTTATTCTTTATCCACTAATCTTAACACACATATACAAAACAACCAAATGACCATCAAAGAGAAAACGACAACTACCAGGTTATATTAAAGAATTCTCTTTTTTTTTTTTTTTTAATGTTTCATTGTTTTCTATCAAAAATCTGAAATATGAAAAGATATACCGAAACATACTAATATCTTCAACAGAAACTTGCAGTACTTGCTATGGGGAACCTAACAGAGCCAGTCTTACATGTTACATTGTACAGCATTGCTGCTAATTTGACTCTGGTTCAGATGCACTACAAGTACATTTGATAATGAAGCTTTATACACATTTATAACAATGACTTCAGGGAGTTGTAACTTTACATAGTGTAATATTTCATAAACACATGGTCAGTACTCAAAGTATTGAGTGAAAACCATGAACGTACATCCTTGAGCTTTGCACTGCCTATGGCATTAGGACATGGTACATGTGTACTGGTGGAATGATGCAGAAAAGAGGCAGTGTGTTCAGAAATATTCACGTATATGGCCTATATAGGCCTTTTCTCCTCAAGGCCCTGTTCTTTGTACTATTATTGTTATATTATTATTATTAACCTTATTAACATAAATCTGCATACAGCTCTTTAATATAAACGAACCCACTCGCCTAGAATGATAACCAAGCATGATGTCCAGTTAAACATGAGATAATTAAGCACACAACACCAATACTTCACCTCTCTGTAAGCATTCAGTGTCCTTGCATCAAACAACATCTGGGTTATTTCTTCGGAATCCCGAATGTTCCTGTATTCTGCAGGAACCCTTCCATCCTGACAATGAGATACAGAAAAACACTGAACAAGAAGCAAGACAGATCATTTTTTTTTCGTTTTTTTTTTATAGTAAACTTAATTCATGCCCTAAAAATTCACCTGAATATGAAATATTTTTAGAGGTAAATAATGGTCATAAATTATAAAATGAAATTGTGGGAGCTGAAACTATCGTTTTTCATAAAGAATGTCATCTTACATTCAGGCGTTAAAGCATGTTTCCTCGATTAATAGAACTCCCTGGTTCAGACAAACTTGCTTGGGCGGTGAAGTATTTGTTTGTCTTTCCTTTTTTCTCTGGACACTAACTTTACCTTCAAGAGGCACACCTAACTGCATCAAAGTGTACTCTGCTGCAAAAACCTTTGCCCCCTCAACAGTAAAACACAGTTTATTTGGGGTAAATGGGTTACCATTTGGAAACTGAGTACCGAGAGCTGGTATGGTGATCTGAAAGACAAATGTACTTTACCATAGATTAACAATGTAAATGCCTAACATCAACTTCTACATGACACTTATACATGTATAAATCACAACCACAAAATTCTTTTTTCGATTTACTTCAGATCAATTATTTTTATATGATAATTTACTTCTTATTCTTTCTGGTACACATGGACATGATTAATTGTATAAATAAATAAAAAAAGTTACATTCCAGCAAAAGAACTTGATTCTTATCTCTTCAAACAAGTTTCTTATCAACATTTTGTTGAAACCTATGGTAGTACCTTGTAGAAAAAGAGCTTTAAGAGCTGTTGGGCACCACTTCCATCCCTTCCCATGTGAGAATGAAGCTGGTATACAGGACTTCCCCATCCATTCTTCTGGCAAAGGTCATCGAGCACCTATAGTGAACATCGTTACATGCATACACTTTTTGACACTCTTGATTTACTGAAGCCTCACTAGGGCAATCGGGCTATAAATTAAAGGTAATTAGTAAAACAAAAAATTCTTCCACAAAACAAAATCATGGTCAAACGTTAAACACAGAGCCTTGCATTATGACAACTTTCAATGATAACAAAACAGCCAATTATTTTAGCTATTAACACACCTGATTAACGAAATTTAATTCAAAACTCATTACATGTATAGGAAATATTAGATAAGAATTAGTTTCTAAGTATGTTACCTGTTACTTCAAAGTTTAAACAAACACTTATCTTCAACGAAACTGAACTATCTCACCTTCTGGTTAATTGCACAATCGGTTCATGCCTTTTAGTACGGCGTAGGCAGATTATAGATTTTAAGACTGCGTAATCCTTTAAGCATGCTCCAGAATAAGTTGCAATGCGCAACTTTTTAATGGGATATGGGACCGGAAACCTTCTGCATTGACAACGATACACACCTCTGCTGGATGTTTCCTAAAGCCCCACCCCATCATCATCCCTCGGCCTCCCACAGGGCTTCTGATCCCCATGGGACCTCGCTCTGCCAACGCCCTGCTAACAGTACAAAAAGCACAAATATTCAAGCTATTTCATGGTAAAAATTATGTGACTGAGCATTCTTAAAGTTTCTTCTTCCTGCTTTTCCTCCTGAGATGTTCACATAAAATCAAATATATTGAGCTATTAAAGTTTGGTTGATGAAACTTAATGCGTCTTTGTATACTTACATGTAAGAAGCTCATAAAACGTCTTTTTTTCGAGGACATTGCATGGATAACACATAAATGCAACTTCTTTCACGTCAAATGACTCTATCAACCACAATGGCAAAACCACTAAATATGGTAGTGTACCTTTCCTACATGTATGCTGTTGAATGGAAAGCTACAGAGTGACAATTAAAGAATATAGGTCACAGGTGGTACGAAGTTCACATTAATTCTTGGCAAAAAAGCAAGCCCCTACCATTCAATAAAATCGCCTGTTTTCAATAAAGCTATGCCTTGCGCAGTCTTGCAAATATTTCTGCTCCATGTGAAGCACCTTCCAACTGAAATCCGTCATTACCTCATTTTGGATTTTAGTTGCCAAAGTAGACTTGCCCATGTCATTTTTCTAGTTCTCACTCTGTACTCTGTATCCATTAGCATATCAGCAGGAGAGCTACAACACTGTACTTTGTAAAACCCACTTACATATGCTTATTTACAGTTACAGTTATTACAGACAAATCATAGGTAAAATTTAATCTTAGGTTATCTAAGATTTCATCTTAGATGATCACAACTGAAATGATTTAAAACCAAAGACAAATATCCTGTTCCTGGTCTGATGCACACAAATGACAGAGCATCTGACACTTCTGAGAACCCTGATATTAAACAGACAAACTGGACACACACGGTGGAATATGACAACCTATGCTCTTAATTCCGCAAATATTGTTCTAAGCTAACCGATTTTTTATAAAAATTCCAAGAATACAACTCTATTCTGACTGCAAGATCATCTGCTGTGCTGGATTCTCATCTGTATTCTTATATTGGGTGAACAGAGTTGTGGATTTCAGGCCAAAATAGTTCTTACCTTGCGGGTGGTGGAGACATCGGGTTGTAATACGATGGAGGCGAGTAACTAGGATCATAGCCATAGCCCTGAAAAATTTGTCACAGTATCAAGTACACTTGTCATACAACCAAAGCATGCATAAAAGCAGATTCGCTCAAACGGCTGAACAGCTGACTTGCTTCCACTGTAGGTACTTGACCTATAAATTCATGTACAAATCCAGGTCTTACTCTACCCTGACATAACAGAACCCCCTATCCTACCACATGAGGAACTCTTACCCTGACATATGATACTTCTTTCTGCTTCCAAGATTCCAACGCTTCCTGGCCTCTGTTGTATGCTCTATCAACCTCACCCAAGTGGCAGTCCTGATTAGCCTGCAATAAAGAATTTTCATCAGTAATAAAATTCAATTATTTACCTGATATAAATATATATAAATAATTTGGTTTTTATATGCAAAGCTTACTTCACACGTACCTGACATATGAGAACCTCCTACCCAGATATATGAGAACCCCCTACCTTAACATATGAGGAACTCTTACCCTGACGTAACAGAGCCCACTACCCTAACATACGAGGAACTCTTACCCTGACATAACAGAGCCCACTACCCTGACATATGAGGAACTCTTATCCTGACATATGAGAACCTCCTACCCAGATATATGAGAACCCCCTACAGATATATGAGAACCCCCTACCTTAACATACGAGGGACTCTTACCCTGACATAACAGAACCCCCTATCCTAGCACATGAGGAACTCTTACCCTGACATATGATACTTCTTTCTGCTTCCAAGATTCCAACGCTTCCTGGCCTCTGTTGTATGCTCTATCAACCTCACCCAAGTGGCAGTCCTGATTAGCCTGCAATAAAGAATTTTCATCAGTAGTAAAATTCAATTATTTACCTGATATAAATATATATAAATAATTTGGTTTTAATATGCAAAGCTTACTTCACACATACATGACAGATGAGTTTACAATGGTGAAAGAAAGCTGATGGGGGAAAAATGTGGACAGGTCCCAGTTTCCGACCAAATACCTTCCACAAACTCTCAATTTGAAAACATTTGAACTCTTCCAACTTAACACAGTTTACTTTACATACTATGTTACAGACAAACTTAACCTATGGGAGAGGATGATCGCTGGGCTGTCCTGAATTACACATTTGAGACGATTTTCACGATGTGGCAGCAACATTGACCAAATGATTTCTTACCTGCTTTCTTCCTCTCGCCCATACAACCTCAATGTAAGCACCTTCAACATTCATTCCTAGAGAGAAATATATATATGACTTATTATATAATGCCTTCTCACCTTGATCTTCCTTTAATTTTATTTCTTGAAAGAATGAGGACATAGTACAAATGCTACACATCAGTTAAAAAGTGTTCCAGATACAGTCTACCTTGAGTTTCTCCCAAAGAAAACCTCTTATTTTCTCAAAAAATTCCTGGCAAAATGGTCCTGGGAGCTTGGGTTCAATATTCAGCCTATTACATGTAACTGTTGAAACAACTTCCCTCTTTTAAACATTTGATCATTTAATGTTCAACAGCTTCTTTTCATGCTGAATGATTTATTGATTGGCGTTTTTATGCCGTACTCAAGAATATTTCACTTATACGACGGTGACCAGCATTATAGCATGAGGAAACCAGGCAGAGCCTAATGGAAACCCACAACCATTCACAGGTTGCCGGCAGACCTTCCCATCCATGTTGAATGAGGGATGATATTAAGTTAATAATAAGCTAACATAAAATCCAATTTATACAGAAATTTATACAAACAAATATTCTAGAGAATGCCCACACCTTATGTTTTGAAGTGTGAATTTATACTGTATGTGCTCTTCTGTGAATATATGTAAGTCTGTCCCATAATTGTGAGCCATTTCCTGTACCTAGTTGGAGTATCAAACATCCTATAGGCAAGCGATGTGTCAGTTATTCACTGTTTCATCTTAATTACTTGAGTTAGCATGTTTTTCAAATACTCTCCCTTACATGTTGGTGGATATTCTATCATGTAATTTTCTGTAAACATCAATCAAGTGAAAAACTAGTTAAAAAATACTAATGTACCACATGTGACTGACAAACGAAAATGAACTTTAACTTATCAGAAACAGAACTATCCGAATGGAAATACATCACACTCTATAAATGCACACAAAAACTACATTCGCCTACCGATAGAAAAAATATACTTCCGTTAATGCATTTGTATTTATCCAAAACCAATCAACACAACTCCAAAATAAATAATTGTTCTCACCATTAAGTTTAGTCATGGCCATGATAGCAGCATCTCTGTCTCTAAAATGAATGAATGCATAATCTCTTATCTTCTTTACTCTTTCCACAGCATTGTCTCTTCCCACAACTTGACTGCACAGCTTTCTAATTTTGTCTTCTGTAGTTGTCGACCTAAGGTTCCTCACGTGCAAAACTCTCCTCTGTAATACAAATATGCACAACATAAATATTATTCCAGTCATACAAATATGCACAATATTAATGTACAAGATGACGATGCGTCCTTGCTTTTAAGCCATAAGTGACTATATTAATTATTACCGCAGCCTCCCATACAAAAGAAATCACTTGTTGCAAGAAATGTTGCGCGCGCGCGCGCACACACCACCCTCTTGTGACAGAAAATGCAACAAATGCTGCACGCGCGCGCGCACACACACACACCACCTTCTGGTGACGGAAAATGAAAGAGCTGACGATAAGAAATTTCAAGAAGTTACGCGACATTTTACACATATCCACCCACACAAAATACCCCTTTGATACAAAAAACTTTAGTTCAATTATAACTTTTCAAATAACGGCTTACATAAAGGTCAAATTTGTTTGGACTGTGATACCTACTCGTGAATTTTACAACTAACCAACCGATATTTCCGACGTCTGGTGCTGTCTACATTGGCAATTAAATGTGTTTTAATTTGCAACGAAGAGACAACCAAAAAAGCTTCTATAATGGAAATTACATGACTTACGGGTGAGTTGCAAACACCCAAGAGCTGGCCTTTACGAATTTCGTAGTTGTTAAGCTCCTTTACCGCTTGATTCGCGTGTTCTTTGTCAGTGTATATAACGAATCCATATCCTCTATGGGATAAAGAGCGGGGGTTCATTACGAGTGTCATTTCGTAAATCTTCCCTATCTTCTCAAATACTGGAACAAGCTCGTCTTCAAAACAGTCTTTTGGAATACCTCCGACGAAAATTCCACAACCCTTTAAAGAAGCCGAGCTTTCCCAGTCAGGAGGTGGACCGCCGTACTTTCTTTGCCCTTTTTCTTGCCGTATGGTGTATCCTGTTCTTTCCATAAGTTTCAGCGAGGCTTCGTTTAGCTCCCGGGTCACACGACGCGGCAAAGCCTCCTCCGCGGACGCCATACTTACACCTTGCTGCTGGTCTCACTGCTGACGAACTAGAAGTAGGTAAATTGGACTGCGACGCACGTAAGTGGGCTTAGAAGAGCCCTACAGCGCCATCTATGATGTCCAATAATTATTGTTTTATTCAAATTTACATAGAAAAGGAACCAAATCCCGAGAATGTGACCACAGAAACGTGTAAGGCAACATATAGGTAAAAAAATAAGCTGATAACTTGGAGGCATATGGTTATCTATCACTCGCTGTGCCACTGCGAAAGCAGTTCACCTGTGAGTCTCAAGTATCGTAAATTGAACCATTCATAGTACGAAATATGGCATGTGTTTATACTTCAGTGAGTGTTCGGTACTATAGTCGTGTCAACAAGCGGCCCGGAGTTATTCCCCCTGAAATTCGCTGAACGAAATACATGTCTTTATACTGCATGCTCGTATGATAAATATGTCAGTTTTAGTCGACGGCCTGCATGTCTAGCGTTATGTTGTACAAAAAAAAACATCACATGAGTTCTGCAAAAAACACCAAGGCTGTTGAAAATGACCCAAATCCAATCTACTATCGCTGACATCGATTTGACAACAGGCATTGTCCTGTGTAATATTCAAAAATATAAAAAAAAAAACAAATTTTGTTTTCGCGTGGTTCTAGCTTCTGCATTGTCTTCTAGAACAGCTTATCATGTTCCAGGCAAACCTTCGCACTGCGACGTCCAATGAGCGAGGGACATGACAGACCAATGAGCGCGACAAGGAGCAAAACGTTGTAAAGTCGAGTGGAGCAGCTCCAACAGCTCCATGCTATGCCAGCTATGCCAACCACCCCGACCCACCTGTGGAACTCTTCCAACAGATCATGTGATCAGCCATGGATGACCTACGGTACATGTATATTGATCCGGCACTTCAATCTTTCAGACATGGATATACATGTATAACTTAGATTAGGGCCTGTAAACTAAACACCTGCCTAAACATGGCTCGCATGAGAAAGGTTTGTATTATAATGTGTTATAATAAAGACCGCATTTTTTGACAAATAGAGTTAATTTTTTTTTTCTTTTTTCATTTTGAAATTGTAGTTTAATTTTCTATCATCTGTATCGATCAATTATACTGCTGGTTTAATATACAGAACCTGTTAAGTATGCATGACACGTCTGAGTCAGACTTACCTGGTGACGACACCCGCCTTGATTACTATAGGCCTGATTCTGGGATCAACCATGGCTGTAAGGAATCAGTAACAAATCCGAACGTTATCTGAAGACGCCGCGTTTGGGCTTACTCTTCAGGAGATGCGCTTAAGGTCCGTTTATACAGAGCGCGAACGCGAACGCGGCCAAAGCGAACGCGAACGCGAACGCGACTTTTTAGCAGTTTGGCCGTTCAAATAGAGCGCGGAAAACCATCGACAGCTTTCCAGGCGGCTCGCCTTTTTCTTGTTGTGAGAGTTAAAATTTTGTCATTCTGGATCATGGCACAGGCAGAGTCAGACACGGAGGAGATCATAGCTCTGTATTTATACACAAAACAGCGTAGAAAGAGAAAGAGGCGTGTGTCCGTGCATGAAATTTTACAGAGAAGAAGTGAATATGGAGAGTACCACCACCTCGTCCAAGAACTGTATTTTCATCCTGCAAAATTTCAGCAATATTTTCGAATGACTGAGGAGCAATTTGACTACATTTTGGAATTAATTCGAGGCGACATTTGCAAACAAGATACTAACTGGAAGAAGGCCATCACCCCAAGAGAACGACTGGCCATTTGTTTGAGGTAAGTAAAGTTTCAGTGTTTTCCCTATAATAAGTTAATTTTGGATCTGCAATGTTTATATTTCAGTGGGAAATACTGTAGCAGACACGCATTGACAAGGATGGAAAAATAATTAAAAAAAGAAAAAAAACAAAAAAAAAAAAACAACCAAAAAACAAAACAAAACAAAAAAAAACAAAACAAAACCAAAAAAAAACGTGTAAAATTATAATTAAAAGATTTTATTTATACAATGCATTCGTTAACTAAAACAATACTTGAATAGCATTTCAAACATTTATTATGTATGCTTGTGTTCAGTGCAGTAAATCTTTATAATAGGTTCGAGTGAAAAAGAAGCAGTAGTAAAAAATAATCGTAATTATTGTATTATCGATTCAAATGTCCAAAATGAAAATAATTACAGTTTGTTCCATCGAATCTTGACTGAAACAGTTCAAAATGAAAACAATAACATTTCCTTTCCATCGCATCTTGATGAAAACAGTTCAAATGTTCAAAATTAGCATGAACACTGTTATGTGTTTCTCATTTTGTTTAGCAATATTTTCCTAAATCTAAAGATTTCCTTAAAATTGTCATCTGCAATTTAAAATTATAATAACTCAAAGAAACAAAGATGCCCTTGTGGTCATCACGATCCCTGAGAGTCCAGAAACTGGGAGTACGACTGGAAGCCCTGAAAGGTTGATTCCAAGTTGCTTCTGACGGTGGGCTGGCTGCCCATTGGCTGCATGTCATGCGCAGGAGATGTCATGCATCGGGTGTACGTCAAATTCGGAAGTTCACTCATGGGCTGCATATCAACTGGTGTCGACATTTCAGGGAAGCAGCACTGCATTTCCGCTTGATGTACGACGCTATGTATTTTAAACTTAACCTCGGCCCGTTTACGTGCAGGGAGCTTTCTGATTGTTCCGGCCATTGACAGAAGGAACAGATCCACATCATCTTGCTTTTCCTCTCTTTTCTCAGGAGTACGTGACTTCTTCTTCAAATAGTGACATAAGGTGGCGTCCAAATCATCCTGAGTGCGCCTTTGTTTTCGCTTGGACTGACTTGAGGAGGCAACACTGGTGCTCAGTGGTGTAACTGGTCGATCATGTCGTGGCTGGATGTCAGATATTTGACTTGCATCATCTTCTTCGTCAGAGAAGGTGTCTGGTGGCAATGGGTCCTCATCTGATCCCTCTGTCAAGTTGCTGCTGGTGGGTCTGTCACCCAAGTAGGGGGTTAGAAAGGACAGAGCTTTTGCGTACTTGTATTCCTTGACTGGTTTAGCTGCATCCCCGCTCTGGCATTTCAGCTTCCTTTTATATTTAGAAAACCCATCACGCACATTCTTCCAACGAGTTTCCACTTCTTTACCTGAAACAGAAATGCAGATCTCTATTAATATCTTTTGTTTGCTTTCAGGTTCTTGACAACTGGGGATTCCTACCACACCATAGCATCGAGTTACCGTGAGGGGGTTGCGAGAGTGGCAGCAATCGTACGTGAAGTATGCGAGTCGATTTGGAATCAACTACAACCAATTCATCTACCTCAGCCAACTCAAGAAATGTGGCGGCAAACTGAAAGGGGATTTCGTGAAAGATGGCAGTTCCCAAACTGCATAGATGCTTTAGATGGAAAGCACGTATTGATTCAGGCGCCTCCCTGTTCAGGAAGTAAATACTTCAATTACAAAAAATCTTTCTCAATCGTTCTTCTGGCCCTCGTGGATTATCGGTATCGTTTTACATTTGTGGATATTGGTTCATACGGGTCAAACAGTGATTCTGGCGTTTTCAAAAACACTGCATTGTTTCGAAAGATGCAAAACAAAACGCTTGCCCTACCGGATGACAAACCATTAATCGTGGATGATCAACCCTGTCCTCATGTAATAGTAGGAGATGAAGCCTTCCCGCTCATGACCAATTTGATGCGCCCGTACCCAGGTTCTCATCTGAATGATGCAAGGCGGATTTATAATTACAGACTATCGCGAGCAAGGAGAATCTCTGAAAACGCGTTTGGCATACTGGCAAATCGGTGGAGAATGTATCACAGAAAACTCTCTCTATCACCTGAAAATGTGGAGTGTGCAGTGAAAGCAAGCATAGTTTTACATAACATGCTGTGTGGTGAACTGGAGGTCGGTGCACACGGGGCTGACGTGGAGGCCATGGAAACAGACATCCACGATGGTGTATTGAGGCCTTTCAGGCGAGAAGGCCATCGACCTAGGGATGCAGCCATTGAGGTGCGAGAACAGTTCAAAAACTATTTCGTCTCCCCAGCAGGAGCAGTCACATGGCAAATGGAAGAATGCTTTGGACATGCCAATTAGGACATAGACATGCATCCACACATTCAGAGGACGTTTTAAACAAAGTGTGACAACAGTCAATTTCCCCAAAGAAGATAATAACATTCACAGCTCTGTCTAGACAATAACGAGAACAGATAGACAAACAGATTGCCTGTGTTTATTGTATTCCTGTGTATCAGATCTGTCAGTGTGAGACGCAGGCTTTATAATATCGTAATTCCTTCATATACAGGTACGTCTCATAAAATTAGAATATTATGAAAATGGTCAATATTTTTGTCAGTTGGTTCAGAAAGTATAAATCATACATTTTGAGGATTTATTACATAAAGTGTTAAATATTTCAAACAGTTGTTCTTGAAATTTTGCTAATTGGTAGGACATTGTCATTGAAATCAGAAAAAAATATTATCTAAAAATATATTAAGCATTTCCATCATATTCTATTTTTTTTTCGACGTACCTGTAGTTCTCTCAGAGCTAAAATGGTGTCATTATGATGACTGCTAACATGAAAGTTAAAACGTGTTTAATAATTGAATTGGTACATACAATTATGTTAGTTTCATACCATTGTTGACAGAGGCAAAATAAATTGAAATTAATTTCAATCACAGACCTGTCAGTCCAATTTTCTCTCCAATTGCCTTCCAAATATCTTTCTTTTTGACTGTCTCTTTGTAAGCTTTATCAGACTAAAATCAAGACTTCCGTTTTATCCATCTTCTCGGCATCGGCCATACCCTACAAGCAACGTAGACTGGTTATGAGTAGCGTTTTTCTTGGAAAAGCCATGCCTACAAGTTTCTATTTTTGGAAATGATGCAATGGGAGGTGGTACTTCCTGATTGGTTGATACAACCTGATAGTAAGAAATCCGCCGCGGCGTTCTGAAAAATTCGCTCTGGGGGCAATCTCGGCGGTCGTTCGCGCGAACAAATATTTGTTCGCTTTCGCGTTCGCACTCTATTTGAACGGTTCCATTATAAAAGGACTATACCATTCCAGGACGAAAAACCGCGTTCGCGTTCGCGTTCACGTTCGCGTTCACGTTCGCGCTCTGTATAAACGGACCTTTACAATTTCTGCTTTTCTGACTGCTGTTGTTGTAGAGATGAGAGCGGCTTCTGCAAGATGGCAACGGTCTAATTATTGACTGGTGTTTAACACTGTATATATAGTTCTTTCTCTCTTGACTACCCATTACATGGCGACCGCTCCTCGCCAGGTATATATACAACCCTCAGGCTGACGTAAAGTTGACGCGGAACCAGCGAGAGCTCTATTCGAACGCTGAACCATTTGGTTAAGGGCCATGGTGAAATTCCTATATAAGCTTTTTCTTTCCTCGGCTATTGTAGCATAGACCTATATTAACTGGTATCTTAGGGCATACATTGTACATTACAGATACTATGTATATACAGATACAAAGTTCTGGATTGCTCAACTTCATAAACCGGACAGTTTACTCCATTAAGCACCAGATCTTCATTAAGTAATTTTTGCTTCACCTCCTCATTGGGGACAGTGACATTCCACAGATCCCCAGTAACGTGGACCAAACCCCTCAACACTTTGGGTCCGCTGCCGATGCGTTCCTGCAACCCATAATAAACGTCAATCGCTTTTACATTGCCTTTAATTCGCAATTTAAGGCTAAGAGGCCTTTTAATGCGGAAAGCCATTCTGGTGGTGTAAAAAAAAAAAAAAAAAAAAAAAAACCCTCGCCCAAAGGCGCTACCCGGCTGACACGTCCAACTGTGTGGACGGCCAGTCAGGTACTGCACTGCGTTCTCAACCCCTTGACTGATCAACAGTCAAGTGACAGTGGCCAATGAACTTCGTGCAAGAGTGCACGAATTTGCTGGTAGGGGGTTCTCATATATCTGGGTAGGAGGTTCTCATATGTCAGGTACGTGTGAAGTAAGCTTTGCATATAAAAACCAAATTATTTATACATATTTATATCAGGTAAATAATTGAATTTTACTACTGATGAAAATTCTTTATTGCAGGCTAATCAGGACTGGCCACTTGGGTGAGGTTGATAGAGCATACAACAGAGGCCAGGAAGCGTTGGAATCTTGGAAGCAGAAAGAAGTATCATATGTCAGGGTAAGAGTTCCTCGTATGTTAAGGTAGTGGGCTCTGTTATGTCAGGGTAGAGTAAGACCTGGATTTGTACATGAATTTATAGGTCAAGTACCTACAGTGGAAGCAAGTCAGCTGTTCAGGCGTTTGAGCGAATCTGCTTTTATGCATGCTTTGGTTGTATGACAAGTGTACTTGATACTGTGACAAATTTTTCAGGGCTATGGCTATGATCCTAGTTACTCGCCTCCATCGTATTACAACCCGATGTCTCCACCACCCGCAAGGTAAGAACTATTTTGGCCTGAAATCCACAACTCTGTTCACCCAATATAAGAATACAGATGAGAATCCAGCACAGCAGATGATCTTGCAGACAGAATAGAGTTGTATTCTTGGAATTTTTATAAAAAATCGGTTAGCTTAGAACAATATTTGCGGAATTAAGAGCATAGGTTGTCATATTCCACCGTGTGTGTCCAGTTTGTCTGTTTAATATCAGGGTTCTCAGAAGTGTCAGATGCTCTGTCATTTGTGTGCTTCAGACTAGGAACAGGATATTTGTCTTTGGTTTTAAATCATTTCAGTTGTGATCATCTAAGATGAAATCTTAGATAACCTAAGATTAAATTTTACCTTATGATTTGTCTGTAATAACTGTAACTGTAAATAAGCATATGTAAGTGGGTTTTACAAAGTACAGTGTTGTAGCTCTCCTGCTGATATGCTAATGGATACAGAGTACAGAGTGAGAACTAGAAAAATGACATGGGCAAGTCTACTTTGAACTAAAATCCAAAATGAGGTAATGACGGATTTCAGTTGGAAGGTGCTTCACATGGAGCAGAAATATTTGCAAGACTGTGCAAGGCATAGCTTTATTGAAAACAGGCGATTTTATTGAATGGTAGGGGCTTGTTTTTTGCCAAGAATTAATGTGAACTTCGTACCACCTGTGACCTATATTCTTTAATTGTCACTCTGTAGCTTTCCATTCAACAGCATACATGTAGGAAAGGTACACTACCATATTTAGTGGTTTTGCCATTGTGGTTGATATAGTCATTTGACGTGAAAGAAGTTGCATTTATATGTTATCCATGCAATGTCCTCAAAATAAAAAAACGTTTTATGAGCTTCTTACATGTAAGCATACAAAGACGCATTAAGTTTCATCAACCAAACCTTAATAGCTCAATATATTTGATTTTATGTGAACATCTCAGGAGGAAAAGCAGGAAGAAGAAACTTTAAGAAGGCTCAGTCACATTATTTTTACCATGAAATAGCTTGAATATTTGTGCTTTTTGTACTGTTAGCAGGGCGTTGGCAGAGCGAGGTCCCATGGGGATCAGAAGCCCTGTGGGAGGCCGAGGGATGATGAGGGGGTGGGGCTTTAGGAAACATCCAGCAGAGGTGTGTATCGTTGTCAATGCAGACGGTTTCCGGTCCCATATCCCATTAAAAATCTGCGCATTGCAACTTATTCTGGAGCATGCTTAAAGGATTACGCAGTCTTAAAATCTATAATCTGCCTACGCCGTACTAAAAGACATGAACCGATTGTGCAATTAACCAGAAGGTGAGATAGTTCAGTTTCGTTGAAGATGGGTGTTTGTTTAAACTTTGAAGTAACAGGTAACATACTTAGAAACTAATTCTTATCTAATATTTCCTATACATGTAATGAGTTTTGAATTAAATTTCGTTAATCAGGTGTGTTAATAGCTAAAATAATTGGCTGTTTTGTTATCATTGAAAGTTGTCATAATGCAAGGCTCTGTGTTTAACGTTTGACCATGATTTTGTTTTGTGGAAGAATTTTTGTTTTACTAATTACCTTTAATTTATAGCCCGATTGCCCTAGTGAGGCTTCAGTAAATCAAGAGTGTCAAAAAGTGTATGCATGTAACGATGTTCACTATAGGTGCTCGATGACCATTGCCAGAAGAATGGATGGGGAAGTCCTGTATACCAGCTTCATTCTCACATGGGAAGGGATGGAAGTGGTGCCCAACAGCTCTTAGAGCTCTTTTTCTACAAGGTACTACCATAGGTTTCAACAAAATGTTGATAAGAAACTTGTTTGAAGAGATAAGAATCAAGTTCTTTTGCTGGAATGTAACTTTTTTATTTATTTATACAATTACTCATGTCCATGTGTACCAGAAAGAATAAGAAGTAAATTATCTTATAAAAATAATTGATCTGAAGTAAATCGAAAAAAGAATTTTGTGGTTGTGATTTATACATGTATAAGTGTCATGTAGAAGTTGATGTTAGGCATTTACATTGTTGATCTATGGTAAAGTACATTTGTCTTTCAGATCACCATACCAGCTCTCGGTACTCAGTTTCCAAATCGTAACCCATTTACCCCAAATAAACTGTGTTCTACTGTTGAGGGGGCAAAAATTTTTGCAGCAGAGTACACTTTGATGCAGTTAGGTGTGCCTCTTGAAGGTAAAGTTAGTGTCCAGAGAAAAAAGGAAAGACAAACAAATACTTCACCGCCCAAGCAAGTTCGTCTGAACCAGGGAGTTCTATTAATCGAGGGAACATGCTTTAACGCCTGAATGTAAGATGACATTCTTTATGAAAAATGATAGTTTCAGCTCCCACAATTTCATTTTATAATTTATGACCATTATTTACCTCTAAAATATTTCATATTCAGGTGAATTTTTATGGCATGAATTAAGTTTACTATAAAAAAAAACGAAAAAAAAATGATCTGTCTTGCTTCTTGTTCAGTGTTTTTCTTTATCTCATTGTCAGGATGGAAGGATTCCTACAGAATACAGGAACATTCGGGATTCCGAAGAAATAACCCAGATGTTGTTTGATGCAAGGACACTGAATGCTTACAGAGAGGTGAAGTATTGGTGTTGTGTGCTTAATTATCTCATGTTTAACTGGACATCATGCTTGGTTATCATTCTAGGCGAGTGGGTTCGTTTATATTAAAGAGCTGTATGCAGATTTATGTTAATAAGGTTAATAATAATAATATAACAATAATAGTACAAAGAACAGGGCCTACATTGTATACATTGTTGCCAGCCAGCCAGCCAGTGCGTCAATACATAACGCTAGTATACACACATACGCCCCGTGGTGTGGAAAAAACCCACCAAACTCCCCATCGAAGGGGTGACGTCACACCTGCCAGCCCTTCGGGCTGGGTTCAATTTTCCCCCGTCTCCCCCACGGGTAGGTCCGTTTTTGGGCAAATCCGGCTCACCCATTGGTCTGTTTTGGCGCCAGGGAGCTCTTTTCGAGCTGTCCCACGCCACTGTACAAGCCGACGTTTTGCCTCTTTTTTTTTTTCTCTCTCTTTTTTTTCCCCTATACTCTACGGTTATACTGTTATACTATACTCTAGTCTACTACACACATCACATACGCCCCGCGGCGTGGAAAAAACCCACCAAACTTCCCCAGCGAAGGGGTGACGTCACACCTGCAACATCTGCCAGCCCTTCGGGCTGGCAGGTGTGACGTCACCACCAACCTGCCCAGCCTGCCCCAGCCGGGGCAACTGGGCATCAACACCCGCCACCTCAAAACGGAACCAAACCCACATTTTCAACTACTAATGTGAATTTGTTTTTTACGTCCAAACATATGCATTTATTCTGAATTACGATAATATTAATGAATATATCAAATATAAACATGATCAAAATCCAGGTTGAACACATTTGTTAGCTGAAAAGACCAAACATTTTATTTTTCATTATTTATACCATTATTGCTCATATTTACAACTAATTTTTCATACTCTTATGACCTTTATGTATTTTTTACGCATTTTGTAATTAACAGTAACACTACCTGCTGTGCTTGAGGGACTACTTTTGTGAGGTTTGCCCTCACCAGGGCTGTTTCCTTGCTGTAACCTCTAAGTAATGAGCGCCAAGAGAGACAGCAGCTCGTACGGAACCATTTTTTAAGCCTTTGGTACGACCCGACCAGGGTTTGATCCCGGAGTCTCCAGACTTCGAGGCGGACAATTTAAACCACTATGCCACTGAAGCGATGGCCCACCAGTATAGGCCGATATGGAGGTACAGACCTACATTAATTTCATCATTGTACCCAAAAGGATTTTAAGCCCCAAATTACAATTTAATTATATCACGTAAATTATCTAACATTCGAAGTTGGATCATTGTGTGTTAATGAGAAACTAAAATAGTAGATATATACTGAAAATAATTGAATTTCCTTCTCTCCTGATGGGTGAATGGAGGGCATGCGCCAATTCTGAAAGTCGCCAATGTAGCAGTTCGCCAATTATTTATAAAACAATATCATCATTTTTGAAATGAAAATTTACTTTTTTTGAAATAAATTCTACTTTCAAAATAAAACTTCATCAGTTTTGAAATAATCCTGCTTCCTCCATTTGAAATATCAGTTGACTTTTTTTTTCATGTAAGTTGCACTTTAGAAAAAAATTGACCACTTGTGGAAAAAGTGCATTATTTCAAAACTGGTAGAAGTTTATTCCAATAAATTCCAATCAATTTTTATTTCAAAAGTGGACAATATTTCCAAAATGGTGTATTCTTATTTCAAATGTCGTTTTTCTTTCAAAACTAGCTTCTAAAGCTTTTTCTGATGATGGCTTTTCTTTATCTCAAAAAGAGGCTATACCGGAGATTCTCGGCAAAAAATCCATATATTTGTTTACGAAATTTTTCTGATTTTCCCCATTATTACCTTTCAGAAATATCACACTTTTGAACCTGTACTACTCATCCTTTTAACACCATGCACAGGTGAGACTTACCTTGTGAAAGGAATTATTTGGGCTATTCTAAATTAATTTCAAAACATTCTACTGAACGTGCGATGATTAGTTTTTGCCAAAATCTCCAGCATATCCTCATTAATGTTGCAGATGACAATCTCTTTTGTTAAGACAGGACACATTAACGTATTTCCAGAATTTCACTGGTCATGTTATAAGCACGTAAACACAGAAAGGATTTGCTGTGACAGATAATATTTATCGCTATCTTTTCCCATTACCATAATCAGCTTTGTTACATGTTTTTGTTGTTACTCTGAAGTATAACAACTGTGCACAAAACATTTATATCTTTGAACACAAAATTAAACAATGTAACAAAATGTTGCCTTAACAGCAGCTTTTTCACTGTTACTATTGCAAACAGCAAAGAGAAGGAAGAAGCACGTACATATAGCACTGCTACCGATATGAGCACCTTGATGCCGAAAAGAGCTGTTTTCTGAACAACATAAAACACTCAAAATAAAAGCTAGTTCAAAACATCACTGTCCACAAGCAATTTGAGGGTATGCACATATAATTGGTAGTATGCTACTATAATAGGAGCTTATAATGGCACATCCACAGGCCCTTGCATCAACTTACCTATTCATTTGATTGGTGTTTTACGCCGTATTAAAATATATTTTACTTATAGGACGGTAGCCTGCATTAAGGCGGGAAGAAACCGGCCAGACCCCGGGGAAAATCCATGACCATACGCAGGTTCCTGGCAGACCTTCCCAAGTATGTCCAGAGTGGGAGTCAGTCCTTTATATTTATTTATTTGATTGGTGTTTTACGCCGTATCGGTACTCTTGAATATTTCACTTGCAGCCACGAGGTCTCCATGGCCGAAGTGCCTAGCGTGCCAGCGCGGTGCGATTACTCAAGAGCCTCTCACTAATGCAGTCATTGCGAGTTCAAGTCTAGTTCAATTATACATGACCTCCAGTATAAATGAAAAAGAAAAATGTAATGTTATGTATGACTATTTAACGTCTTCATGTACTGTTAGTCTGCGGACCTTTGTGAAAGCATAACAGGCCCTGTTATATATGTAAAGCGCGGACCTGGTGGAAAGCACCTTGTTCAAGGCTTTGTTTATTTCACTGGCTGTTAATTCTGTGTTTAAAAATAGTTGAATCCACATGGGACGTATATAAGCCGTGTTTTCTGTGCAGAGGGGAGGTATTTTTGCTGCATCCACTGGGAGCCAGGAGAGCGTGCGACGCTCTCGTATCGAGTCCATTATGTTTATATGAGCTGGTGATGCCAGTTTCATTTGGGAGGACAGATTTTTATGCCGGCACCGTTTGTGTACCACAGTAGTACTGATGTCTGGTTTATGTGAATTTCTGCGGAAGTCACGTTTATTGGTGTTCGGATCTTTATTATGATTATACAGTGTTGACTGTGTAATTTGTTTAACACGCTGACCTCACCTGACCGACAAGGTCAAGGACTCTAAACTGAAGTTTTCAGTTTTGCAAAGGACGTTCGTTCTGCCACAAGGTGACATTACTCTACGTCTCTGAACGGCTCGTTTGTGAGCTTCTGCGGGAGCTGTGACTGTTCTAAAGTGGATTATACCTCCATGCCTGTATTTACCCTGTGTTGTGCTCTGCGGGTGTGACGTCATTCAAAGGCTTGACTGTTCCAGTTCTGTGTAACCTGTGTACTGTGTTCGCGTTCGCTATCCTAGCGAAGTACCTGACTAGGACAATTTGTGACTTGTGTGAATTGTGTGTTTATCCCATGGTCTTTACGTTGGATCTCCTGGAACACGTTCCTTGGGATGCAAAGGTGAACTGGAAACTTGTAAAGACCGGTAATACTGATGTGTATGTTTTTTTATGTTGTTGTTGTTGAACTGTCCGTAAAACTGTACGTCTCATTTTATATATAAAGCCATTGTTTACATTGTAATATTGAGTCACTGAGTCTGTTTTCTGTTGCTGTTTTCAATACCGTTACAGTAAGATATTCAAGACTAGCCCTCATTAATGTATTTATTTATTTGACTTGTGTTTTACGCAGTACTCAAGAATATTTCACTTATACGACGGCAGCCAGCCTTATGGTGGGAGGAAGCCGGGCAGAGACCGGCGGAAACCCAAGACCATCAGCAGGCTGGTGACAGACCTTCCCACGAACGGCCGGAGAGGAAGCCAGCATGAGCTGGACTTGAACTCACAGCAACCGCACAAAACAGTTTTGATACAGACTATACATTTAGGATCGTACATGACCTCCAATACAAATGGAAAATGTAAGATACTCATGAATAGCCCTCATTAATATAACAACTGTTTATGCAAATACATGTCCTTAACTTCCAATATCATATACATGTATATACAGTGTAAGTGTACGATTTCTATCCATTATATCTCACTCCTGTTATTCTGGTTAGTGGGGCATGCCAGTAAAGCATGTGAAGGGGTTTTACTCATACGCCTTACAGTGCATGGATTGCTGTCTACGTTCACTTCACATCACTGTCGCCAATAGTAAATTGCCAGCAATGCCAAGGTCACTTGGGTCACCCTGATGAGGATGAAAGTGGTGTCAGAAAACACGAAACAATCCGTCTAAACCTTTGCCTCTAAACAACACGTAATACACATGCATTCTCTTTATCTAGAGTATTTTTAACATGATTCTAACCAACACTTAAATCAATCTTATTCATGATGGCTGATTAACCACGCAACGACACAAGTGGTGAGGCTAAGCCTTAAAATGCCTAAGCGCGTCAACCTGGGTTCAAAGGTCAAGCTTGTCTAGAGATGGCAGGGATGTAAAGCTAGCATAGAGAACGACACTTGCGTTGTAAGGGGTGTGCAGCTTACTTTGGAGACATTCGATTGTAAAACTGGGCAGGGAGTTTTGAAAAGTGACCAATTTGTGTGCACCTTGTACATACTAAATGGGTGACCCCATAACTTCGGCACTTTGTATGCAACAGCCACCAATGTCTACTATTACCACTTTCAAATCCCAGATCTGTCTATCGCATCTTGTCCAAGAATAGCATAAAAATTTCACATGGCTAAAAGGCTTATATATATATATATATATATATATATATATATATATGTATATTTATATATTACATATATATATATATATATATCAATATAAAAATACAATGGATGTACTGAATTGAATAATTACAATGTTAGCACTACATTCAATGATGTGAGCAGGACAATGACTTAAATGATGTGAGCAAGACAATGACTTAAATGATGGAAATAAGTCATGGACACTTTAATTCCTGCATCTATCCTCTGTACCTTCCAAGACAAGGGAGACCTCAGCCATCATGGGTTTGATAGACACACAAATATGGTCTTCTAATTTGGAAGTTAGAAGAGTTTACAATGTGTGAAAATGCATGATATCAGCTCGTGTCAAAATGTGTTTTATCAGTTTACGTAAAATCTCAGATCAGCTAATACAAGTAAGCAACATGGAATCGGCTGACAGGTAAGCGTTGAAATCAACTTGATCGCGAACAATCTCACTTCAGCTAATGAAGATAAGCTGCATGAAAGCTCAGGCAAAAAGTGTGATCTTAGACAGGTAAACTGTGTGGCGTCAGCTTAAGAACAATTTGATTTAAGCTCGTCCAGGTAAGCAGCATAAGACCAGCTTAGGTAAACTGTGATATCAGCGTAAAATGTGCGATGTCAGTTCAAGTGAACTGTGTGATATCAAAGTGAGCCAGTAATCCCCAGTGATCACTCGGGAAACGCTGACATGTCGGTATTTTCTCTATTCCAATGAGCTCAAAGTACACAGGTTTTACTTTCGGTTTCGGTTTGGAATGTCGCAGGTACAGCCTGTCAAAACGATGGCAGGGACGGAATTTAGAGTCAATTGAAATGTTTTCATTTCGACGACTGTCCCAGGTGAACTTGGCTTCAGGTCGTTTTCCAGTGACCTCCCAAAGGTCAAGGACATCGTCTGGTAATCCTCCTATCTCTGCAAGCTGGCAATCAATGAAACAGAACATTAAACATCTCTGCCAAGTTTACACATATTGTTAGACGGAAGATGATACACCATTATGGGAATCTACCAACGGCAATTTTTTTTTTATTTTCATTTAGTTTTAGAATCTCAGATTAAGGTCACTGGTTCAAACCCAAAAAAGTCATCCCTTTACAAAAAGCACACTGCACACTGTTGTGATAATGCTCAAATGCAGCTTATGGGCGCTTCATTTTCCCTTGTCATGGAGTGTCGGGGGAGATGACAGTGGGAAAGGCTAAGGATAGGTGCCCCTTATGCAAAATGCACAACACCTTGTGGCACGTGCAACTATCTTGGCAACACAACCGTTACATCCGTATATACATGTATTACCGTCACAGTTTTGCAAATTGGTACATGCAGCCTTTGTAAAAACAGGCTCCTGGTGAGCAAAATATAAAGGCTATCTACGGTCAGGTGCAATAGTCATGACAATGCAACAGTCACATTGTCACATGTTACCGTCATAGTTTCGCAAATTAGCATATCCTTTGTAACAGTGGCCCCTGATAGAGAGAAAGAGCAAAATATAAAGGCTATCTAGTCAGGTGCAACAGTCACGGCAATGCAAACAGTCACATTGTCACATGCTACCATGATAGTTATGCAAATTAGCACATGCTTTGTAAAAAGGATCCTGGGAAAAGAATATAAAAGCTATCTAGAGCCAGGTGCAACAGTCATGGCAACACAACAATCATGGCAACACAACAATCATGGCAAAGCCACAGTCCATGCAAAGCCACAGTCACATATATGCAAGTGCGTGTTACCATGACAGGTATGCAAATTGGCACATGCTTTGTAAAATTTCCCCCTGCACAAGAGGAAATAAGAACAGAATATAAAGGCTATCTAGAGTCATGTGCAACAGTCACGGCCACGCAACAGTCACATATGTGCATGTTACCGTGACAGGTACGCAAATTAGCACATGCTTCGTGCACAGTGTACAATATGAAGGTTATCTGCAGACAACCATAGTAACAGGCATTTCCCTGCAAATTCAGTGCTTAAAGGGAAAGAGGAATCTATTCTGATTGATTGTTTATTTATTTATTTAATTGGTGTTTTATGCCATACTCAAGAATATGTCACTTATACGACGATGACCAGCATTATGGTGGGAGGAAACCGGGCAGAGCCTGGGGGAAACCCACGACCATCCGCAGGTTGCTGGAAAACCTTCCCATGTACGGCCGGAAAGGGACTGATTGTTGTGATAGATAAGTTTGTCCAGGTTATATATGTAGCCTAAGCTTAAAGGAGAAGAAAAACTTAAAACCATGACACTATAGGCTGAAAAGAGCACTTTTTTTTGTATCTGGTGGTGCCTGTTACATAATTTTGCGATTTTTCCTCCCGATACACGTAAAGCCTGAAAACGGCAAAGCTGGCATAAATCGCTGAGTCCATGGTGTCCCTCCATCTTTAACACCCTGTAATTTATGCTGGTGGTGCGTTGCCTCTCAGCCAATAAGAGTCGTCAAAACCGCCGGCTTGTTTGTGTAAACTCGGAACCTACATCCAACATTCAGTTTCCCGATCGTCAAATGGAAAACGAACTGTACTGTTCACTACCTTCTGGAAGAGTTCTACCGGAAATGTACAAACTGTACTTTGGCTGGTTTCCCACAGCAATTCTCCTCCTAACACAGAGAAGACTTCAGGACTAGTTCTTAGGCAAAATGGAATTACCCACAGCTGATTTGGCACTGACTTTATTTTTAATTTATCAACTTGAGGTACATATTAGAATTTTTATGGCATGCACCTGCGAGGAAATGCATACTCTTTTCAATTTGATAGATATTTAAATTTTCTTCTCCTTTAATTTGAAATATGGCAGATTTATTCAAGTGTGACCAAGGGTGCAGGGTTTTATGCCAGAGACCTTATCTACACTGCCAGCTATAAGCATCAAGTTTGTATCCCATCAAAGGACCCGGTACCCTAATTCTTTCAACCTTTCTGCATGTCTGCAAGGTGTTCAGTCAAGCATTATTCTGTGTAGGCTAATGAAACTGTAATTTCTGAGTTGCCCTGAAATTAGGCAATCCAACCAGTTTAGTTTTGTCTTCCAATTCAAATTAGAAGTTTTCCAAGAATTGCACTGAAAAATTGCTCTTTCATAAGCAGAATGATTGAGGAATTAGGGTATCAATGCACCGGCACAACAACGCTGAAATCGTGACAGCATTTTCATGATCTCCACTGACCTCTTTGTCCCTCAAATTAAGGTCACCTCCAAATATGGCTGTGCGATGTTCATCAGCTGACCTCATGACCTCTAGAGCAATCTTCAGCTGTTTCTTCCTCTCCTCAGCATGTTGTTGTGTGCTCTCCAAGTGAGACGTTATCAACAGGCAGGGGACTCCCTTCACACGGCACTGGAAAAACAGGATTAAACATATCATCTGACTGGTTCTCCCCTGCGACTCCCACACTCTGTGGGGACTTGATGATAATAAGGGGCTGACTACGCTTGATTGACGGTTTATGCAGTTTAACGTTCTTTAAATTATTTATTTATTCATTTGATTGGCGTTTTACGCCGAACTGAAAAATATGAAGAAGCTAGCCTTAATTATGGCGGGAGGATACCAGGCAGAGCCGGGGGGTACCCACGACCATCCACAGGTTGCTGCAGACCTTTCCACGTACCATATTTACACGATCAGAAAGCTTTGAGCAACAGAAAAATCATGATAATATCAAAATTAGATCAAATAAAAAATGTGGATTTTCAGTTTCATTTTTATTCCATTTCGGGAATTTTATAAAATACAAACTTATGGAACTGGTGTTGCCCTACCTTTGCGGACAGGAGATTCCTCATCATTCGACTGCTGTAGAACATCTGAATATCCTGGTCCTCTAGTACGACCACGCCCACTTTGATGAGTATCGCAGTGAAGTAACCTTGTTGTCCTCCGGGGAGAACCTGGTATTCTGGGCACTCCTTCTCCAGGATGCTCAGCGTCTGGGGAACTACCTCCTGTAAGAAGACTACGGCTGGGTTCTCCCTGCAAAACAACAAAGATGGGACAGTTTGAGTGACATGCAAGTACATGGATTGATTGATTGGTTGATTGATTGGTTGGTTGGTTGGTTGTTGTTTAACTCCTTCGAGAGGATGCTCTGCGTCTGGGGAACTACCTCCTGTAAGAAGACTACAGCTGGGTTCTCCCTGCAAAACAACAAAGATGGGACAGTTTGAGTGACATGCAAGTACATGGATTGATTGATTGGTTGATTGATTGGTTGGTTGGTTGTTGTTTAACTTCTTCTCCAGGATGCTCAGCGTCTGGGGAACTACCTCCTGTAAGAAGACTACGGCTGGGTTCTCCCTGCAAAACAACAAAGATGGGACAGTTTGAGTGACATGCAAGTACATGGATTGATTGATTGGTTGATTGATTGGTTGGTTGATTGTTGTTTAACTCCTTCTCCGGGATGCTCAGCGTCTGGGGAACAACCTCCTGTAAGAAGCCTACGGCTGGGTTCTCCCTGCAAAACAACAAAGATGGGACAGTTTAAGTGACATGGAAGTGCATGGATTGATTGATTGATTGGTTGGTTGGTTGTTGTTTAACTCCTTCGAGAGGATGCTCAGCGTCTGGGAAACTACCTCCTATAAGAAGACTACGGCTGGGTTCTCCCTGCAAAACAACAAAGATGGGACAGTTTGAGTGACATGCAAGTACATGGATTAATTGATTGGTTGGTTGGTTGGTTGTTGTTTAACTTCTTCTCCAGGATGCTCAGCGTCTGGGGAACTACCTCCTGTAAGAAGACTACGGCTGGGTTCTCCCTGCAAAACAACAAAGATGGGACAGTTTGAGTGACATGCAAGTACATGGATTGATTGATTGGTTGATTGATTGGTTGGTTGGTTGTTGTTTAACTCCTTCTCCGGGATGCTCAGCGTCTGGGGAACTACCTCCTATAAGAAGACTACGGCTGGGTTCTCCCTGCAAAACAACAAAGATGGGACAGTTTAAGTGACATGGAAGTGCATGGATTGATTGATTGATTGATTGGTTGGTTGGTTGTTGTTTAACTCCTTCTCCAGGATGCTCAGCGTCTGGGGAACTACCTCCTGTAAGAAGACTACGGCTGGGTTCTCCCTGCAAAACAACAAAGATGGAACAGTTTGAGTGACTTGCAAGTACATGGATTGATTGATTGGTTGGTTGTTGTTTAGCTCCTTCGCGAGGACGCTCAGCATATGGGGAACTACCTCCTGTAAGAAGACTACGGCTGGGTTCTCCCTGCAAAACAACAAAGATGGGACAGTTTAAGTGACATGGAAGTGCATGGATTGATTGATTGATTGATTGATTGGTTGGTTGGTTGTTGTTTAACTCCTTCTCCAAGTTGCTCAGCGTCTGGGGAACTACCTCCTGTAAGAAGACTACGGCTGGGTTCTCCCTGCAAAACAACAAAGATGGGACAGTTTGAGTGACATGGAAGTCCGTGGATTGATTGATTGATTTGTTGGTTGTTGTTTAACTCCTTCTCCAGGATGCTCAGTGTCTGGGAAACTACCTCCTGTAAGAAGACTATGGCTGGGTTCTCCCTGCAAAACAACAAAGATGGAACAGTTTGAGTGACTTGCAAGTACATGAATTGATTGATTGGTTGGTTGTTGTTTAGCTCCTTCGCGAGGATGCTCAGCATCTGGGGAACTACCTCCTGTAAGAAGACTACGGCTGGGTTCTCCCTGCAAAACAACAAAGATGGGACAGTTTGAGTGACATGGAAGTACATGGATTGATTGATTGATTGATTGATTGGTTGGTTGTTGTGTAACTCCTTCGAGAGGATGCCTAGTGTGTTGGCAACTACTTTCTTTATGAACACGACAACAGAGACAGGGCTGATTGAGAATTACGACTGAGTTCCCCCTGCAAAACTACAATGATGGGACTGCTTGAGTGACTCGTGAATACAAGGATTGATTGACTGACTGATTGTCTCATGTTTAACTCCTTCTAGGGGGTGTCCAGAGTAAGGGGAACTACTTCCTGTAAGAAAACTATATCTGGGTTCTATCTACAAGTCAATAACTTCGGAACTGCTTGAGTGAGTCATAAATACCAGGATTGATTCACTGACTGACTGACTGCTGAATATTCACATTCCTTCTCCAGGATATCCAGCATCTGAGGAACTTAGCCCTGCACTTACCTGTGGCTCAAATCTGTACTTTACCACTGGTAACAGAGACACAGCCCACAGCAGTTCCCCGGCCTGCCTCTAACCACGACAGATCTCACACACACGTCTTTATGCGTATGCTAAATGGACTCAAACACACAGTCGTTAATGCCCTGGTACAAAGAATCTAATTAAAGTATTAATATTAATATGGTGATTTTTCATCCTGAGTCTGCCACAAGTTAGAGTACAAGGGAGACTCCAGTCAGGACACTACTACGATGGAGGGCAGATTCAGCCTAAACATTAACCACCAGGGATAATGTTGTTGGTTCGACTGTCTGTATCAGAGGCAGTCAGATCATGTGCTTGTGACTGAGTCTAGTATTTGTTTATTTATTTATTTGATTGGTATTTATGCCGTACTCAAGAATATTTCACTTATACGACGGCAAACAGCATTATGGTGGGTGGAAACCGGGCAGAGCCCGGGGGAAACCCACGATCATCTGCAGGTTGCTGGCAACACCTTCCCACTTACGGCAGGAGAAGAAGCCATCATGAGCTGGACTTCAACTCACAGCGACCGCATTGGTGAGAGGCTCCTGGGTCATTACGCTGCGCTAGCAGGCTAACCGACTGAGCCACGGAGGCCCCAGTGACTGAGTCTAGATGGGATATGCATCAGGATATTTTTTCTCATCAATCGCTACCCCTATCACTGGGACCCCCAGAAGAGCCTGAAAATGTACTCCTCCTACCATATAATCTTATATGTGAAATATTCTTCAGTAGGCTGCAAAACACCAATCAAATAAATTAATAAATTAAAGACCTTAATCTGAGATCTTATTTATCACGCAACTTAAGACTTATCACCCCACAATTTGCAAATACTTAAAAACAAACTGTAGTTGGTAAATTATTCTGCAGTAAAGAATTAGTTTAAATTTTAAATTTCCTAGAGTATTTTAATTGCAGAGGTGTCTAAAATTTTTGACTTAAGTCTTCAGACGTTTGATAAATGTAGCCCCTTGACTGTTTCAAATACAAAGACAAATAAAACTGTTTACTTTTTAATCGTCTGGCAGACAGCTTTGGTTCTAGTCTTGATGTTGTTTGAATCCAGCCCATCAATATTCCAACTCATCAGACGAATCCGGTGTGGCTCCGGATCAAGGGGAGATGACTCTTCTCTGAAACATTTGAAGTGGAAAATAATGGAAAGATTTTCACAAAAATTAGAATGAATTTATCTACATCTAGATATTCTGATTCACATTACTTTCCTGAAAAATACACTCTTGTCAGAAACAGATCCCTAAACTGTTTGAAAAAAAAAATGGAGCCATTCCAACAATTTCATATCTAAAATCTTCTTACTTCTTCTCTTTGCTTGTATCACCCACAGCAACAGTCAGTATTTTTTTTGATCACCAGTGTCTTCGTAAAACGCATTCACAGATCTCTGAAACAAAAGTCAAAAGTGTAATATCTAAACAGAAAATTAACTTTTCTTGAGAAGTGTACCACAGTACACTAGATATACACATACACAATGATGAATCAATCAGCCAGTGATCAATGAGGTCACAGGCTTGAATCCAGTTCTTTCTGGTTTGGCTGAGACTTTATTTGATTTATTTATTTATTTCATTGGTGCTTAAAGGTGTACTCAAGAATGTTCTACTTATAACAATGGTTGCCATCAATGTGGTTGGAGGAAACCCAGCAGAGCATGGGGGAAACCCTTGACCATCCCACAGGTTCTTGGCAGACCTTCCTGGTAGAGGAAGCCAGCATGAGGTAGACTTGCACTCACCGCGACTGCATTGGTGAGAGGTTCATGGGTCACTGCACCAAGCTGGCATTCTAGTAGGAGACCCCCTACCAACTTCAACTGGAGGGTCAGTCTGGTTACACTTAGCAAAAATGTCTAAGACTGGGATTGAACTCATACTTGTGCAAGCAGTTGGAGTATCAATCCTGCTCACATTTAAATTCCTCCGCTACTGTGTCTACTTACATCAAGGTCCCAGTCTCTGTCCTGGAGGTAAAACATGGCCAGTGCGGTGTCTGTGCTCGTGATCTCTGCAAATCTCTGACATCGCTCTTCGCAGATTTCACGACTGGGAATGTTCGCATCATCAGAAGAATCAGAATCACTCATCTTCCTGGTCAAAGATTAAATTTCTTCTTGACAGCAGATAACTGTGAGAAAACATAAGTAGTACACATATACGATATAATATATTCACTGACTCTGCAGATCAATAGTAAAATAGCAGAGATCCATGATGTGAAGGAGATCGAATCCGTCTGGTTCAACGCTCCCGTCCCCTTGATGGCAATTTCTGAGAAATTATGGTGGCTTTTACAAAGAGACTTTCAGTGTTCGACAAATGAGATACACATACATAAAGACATACCACTATCTGTAAAATCTAACTTCCTTGTCTGAGAATCTATCTGTTCATTAAGTTTTCAATGCAAGTTCTTATTTAACACTTTGTTATTGGGTGGAGGAAGCTAGTCCAAATTTTTTTGACCAGAAAATCACTTACTATTAACCATTTCAAATTTAAAACCCATTTTGTCAGCAGAATTTATGCATATAATTATTATGAAAATGATGGCAAAATAATTTGCTTGTGTTACTATCAACAATGTTGACAATGATACGGATAAATTATCCATCTTATCTTTTTCTTTCACCAAGGTTCAAGCACTTATAGTCTTCCTCTCCATTTGTTCTTCTTTTTACTTTCAAGCCCATTTTTAACAAAATTTGGATGAGCAAAGTCCCCTTATTGCTTTCATTTTGTAACTGTGCACCAGACGCCCACTCTTAATCATTCTAAATGGATCATTTTATAACTAAAACAAGCTGCGGAATGTAGCTCTATGCATCAAGCTATATGAAGTTTTGGGAGAGTTGACTGGAATAACTTCTTCTAATAGGGTCGGATTGACAGTAAGCCACATTAACCACATTTTCACAATCGCATTAAATCTTCCCTAGCTTAAGTCGATGTCAACTGAGTGGTCCCTATAATCAGCTAACCTGTTCTGAGTCTCGCCGAACCAAAACAAACTGAATACATTTCAGACACTGTACACATTGTGGACGCCGTCACGTTCTGCCAGTCGTAAATACAAGTCACGTGATCGATGTGACTGTAGAAAAAAAGGTCGTTCAAGAGAGATAATATGCATTATAATACCTATATCATTATAATAACACTAGGCAAGTCAAGTCCATTCTCAACTGGCACTAATCGCTTCAGTCCCCTTGGCCGTCGCAAGAGATTAAAATGGTGACAGGCGGCATATGGCCTCAGTGGTGTTAACATACACGAAAATATGGTGTCTGAAAATGTATTTATTTTGTGAATTTGTGCGCTTGTCATGGATCGTTTTTCATTTGGCAAGACTCAAGTTACAAGTTAGGTGATTATGGGGACCACTCCGTTGACATTGCTTTATGCTAGGGAAGATTTAATGCGCGTGTGAAGATGCGGTAAATGTGGCTTACCATCAATCCGAAACATCTGAAGCAGTTATTCTGTTACTTTCCCAACAGTTCATGTTACTCGCTACAGAGTTACATTCTCCAACTGAACTAGACCTACACCATTATCACAATATCTGCTGTACGTTCTAGACAGAAAATTTTGACGAGGACACCATGCAATTCAATGTTAAGTGTATTACCTCCATATACATTTCTGCCATTCATTCGGTTGACCGAGATGGTCAATGTCAGAATGTTAAAGAAGGATGGAGATCAATTAGCACGCTGAATTAGAATGACACAAGACTGCCCTGGTAAACCACCCTTTTTGCCAAGTTATTAACCTACTAGCCGCAACTGCTTGGACAGTTACTGAACTAACGTACCATAGTCGTACCATCAAACGTTACCCAGATCAAAGCCCGAAGTTCGTCCTTGCACCATTCAATTTAGGCCAGGAACTACAGCTGCGCTCTGCCTGAAGCAGAAACCCCCGTGGAAGACCACCACATAATCATATCATCCCCACATCCTGGCTATACCTGAGTAGAAACGAAATGCATCCCACTCGCTCACCTGAACTGGTCACCGGCCAGCATGGGCCCAGTTTCACACAGCGGCGTATGGCATTTTTCTACCGCATAACTGTCGTATGCGTGTGATAATCGTACATGTGCGACATTTTTGTGAAATTGCGCCCTGTGTATGGAAGGTGAACAAGGTTGCATATGCCGTGCAGGTAATAATGGCTAAAAAGCTAGGTTAATTTTTTCATATTCTGCTGAAAAAAAGCGCAAACTGCATGCATGTGGTGGTATATGGCATGGTACCATACGAAAGTTAGAGGATATACAGTTTGGAGGTACATGTATGTTACAATGCCTGCCTATCGCCGAGGAAAGGCATTGGATTTCATGTGTTTGACGTGGCGAACTAATTTTGGGGTTGAAGTTGACAAATTTGCTAAATGCTAAATAGTAAGGGAAATCGTGCCAACTAGTGAGCCAAGTTTTGGCCATATAATGTCTACATTTGCTACAAATGTCTATAAGAACAGAATGAAAGCTAAACACATTTGGACATTCTTTCTTTTAACGCTAACAAACCTTCCAGTGTCACGTATCAAACACTTGAACTTTACTTGTCCAGTTGACAGGTTTTCCCGCGAGAAATGTTTACGGACATTACGTCATTGTAAAACGGAAGTTCTCTCGATCTCCAAGCAGAGTAGCTGCCCCTTAACTAGTATTCGCGCTCTGCGCTGCACCATTCGGAACCGACTCGACATGCAGCCCATCCTTCAGAGGTTTTTAGATGAAGCAGGCGGCCATTTTATTATAATTCTTATACTGAAAATTCTTTCGCTTCACAAACGAACATAACAGAACCAATTGCGTGAAATCAAGTATCGTAAATGTACAATCGTATCTGGTTAAAAAGACCTCTAGAGGCGGGTAGGCTATGTCTCATATTGTCGATTAAGTTAGAGGTGGAGATAACATAATAAAATGAAGTTTAAATGAAAGAGTGTATATACGCTGGGTATTTGGGACCACATTTTAAAAGAGCTATATATTGTCTTTAGATAATAATGCCCTGAATGAGCATATAACGCATGTTTAATAAATTTATTTGGACTAGAATTTCGTCTTTTTAGCTAAGAAATGTGTTCAACCTGAATTTTAATCATATTTATTTTTTTTATATATTAATAAATATTATCATAAACAGGATTAAATGCCTGTACCTGCATGTGACAAAAAATTTACATTAAAACAAATTTATTACACATGCATCACATCCTTATTTAGAACATATTAATGCAAACATATACGACATATACCAACATGTGGCTCCAAATAGGCCTACCCATCATGCAGAAATATTTTCTAAAATCTATACAACATGGCCACGAAAAACGTCCCCCCCATCTGCCATGCATTGTTGTCATTATATTTTATTTTCAGTTATTTATTTATTTATTTAATTGGTGTTCTACGCGGTACTCAAGAATATTTCACTAATACGAAGGCGTCCAGCATTATGGTGGGAGGAAACCGGAGAGAGCCCGCGGAAAATCCACGACTATCCACAGGTTGCTGGCTGACCTTCCCGCTTCGACCGGAGAGGAAGCCAGCATGAGCTAGACTTGAACTCACAGTGACCGCATTGGTGAGGGGCTCCTGGATCACTGCGCCGTGCTGGCGCCCTATCATCTCGGCAGCGGAGGCCTCCAGATTAATTTCAGTGTGTAGGCATATAAATATATATATATAGATCATGACACGACCGCGGTGTGGCGTGCACATTGCCTACTGAGGTTTTATAACTCATTGCCCCTATTTATGAAACGTCTTATAAGCTCTAGGAAGTTTAAAAATTTGTACACTGATTCTTTACTGCAGAACATTGTTTATACCAACTGAGTTCTTTCCTCTTCTGTGTTTGTGCATTTACAATTTATGACTTAAGATCTTTGATAATACGAATCCAGTTGCATAAGTGATGAAAAAAAATAATAATAAAAAACCAAAAAAACACAAACACAAAAAACACAAGGAATATACTTTCAAACTGCATGCGCAAAGTGTATGTATTTAAAAAAATATAACCCACTGGAACCGTTTCCAGTAATCAAACTATACACAAATATCATCAAATGATAAGAAACGTGTCTTTCTGATGAAAAAGTTTAATTGGAGTGTCATCATTTCGGATTTGACATAATGAAGTATACGTGTTCCCTTTCTAAGATTTTTCAAGGAAATTTATAAACTAACACGGAATGAATAAACATGTCTAAACACCGTTGTCTGAGTATGTATGTATGATTTGTTATAGGCCTATACCTACCATTTTAACAACTCCTCTTGTACATGATATGGAAACTATACATGTAGGCCTATATATAGTGTACATACATTTGTGTACTAACAGAGAGCCGTACACATGAAAAGGTCTTGCACCAACCTGCCGATGGTCGTGGATTTCCCATGGGTTCTGCCAGGTGTACTATCAAGCTGACAACCGTTGTGAAAGTGAAACTGAAATATTCTTGAGAACAATCATATGAATAAATAATAAATAAAAGGCCTATTTAGAGTTATTCAGACATGTCACTAAACCATCTTACCTTTAACAGGGTAAATGACACACTATACAAGATTGCACAACACATGTATCGGACTGAGACAGGTGTTGATCGATCTTTGAACTATTACCTATATACATATATAACGGTAATATATACTGCAGGTAATGATATATAAATCTCTCACTCCCTTATGCAGGCAGCTATTTGGCTGATGTTATATACTTACTTGTTTTCTCCTTATATGTAGGTCAGATGAACTTAAAGGACTTAAAATGATACTTGTCGCTGCCTCGCTTGGCGAACAGCGCAGAGATGTTAGAACAAGGAAACAAGACTGGTTGGCAAGGTGTCAGTGTAATGTGACTGGTTAGGGTGTCATGTCTGGTGTCTTCGCCATGACACTTCGGTGGCGGCAGCACTCTGACGGCATGAGTGAGTGAGTGCTTGGGGTTTAACGTCGTACTCAACAATTTTTCAGTCATATGACGACGAAGGAATCATTAGGGTCTGACGGCATGAACGCGCCATGCCACAAGAAGACAGTATATTGTAGCGGTTCAATTATTGTATTTGTCTTATGTGCTTTCGTTTCTTATGATGTCTTCTCCTCAAGTAAAGGTACCTACGAGTACGACACCATTCAATCCCTTTAATCCTGTTCGATATTAACGTGCCGAGCGAAGCTTGTTAAATGAATAAACCAATCAGGATTCTCTCCCCTGAACTCGGAGACGCCGCTACTATTTGGATCCGATTTCATAACATTCCTCAATTCGGGTTGTTATTCAGTATGACTCCTACATGAGACTCGAGATTCTTATACGAAATGAAAGTTCTCCAACAGCAGATTGTCTTTGAATCAGATGATGAATATTTATTATGACGATGAAGAAACCAGCAGGTGACACAAGAACCAAACGGTTGAGTGTCGTATTCGACAGAGTCCAAGTTAAATAGATCTACAATACATGGCACAAAAAAGCCTCATAAGACTCTTGTCTCAGACTATGGTGCCAAAGTTCAGTTGACATATTCTGGTATATAGTCTCTTTGGTCCACTACTGATATCTCAGATAATTTCTACTTGCACGAGACTTGAGCTGGATTCTTAGGTTTAGTGAGACTGGAGGGGCCCACAATTTTGTAACTGGGAAAGATTCCTAGATTTTTGACACTGTATTCCCGGCCTCCTGGGACTGGTTCCCACCAAGTGTCAACTGTCTTTGAGTTCTTAAACTGGATCATAAATCACTATTCCAGACACAGGGACTGTTTTGAGAACCCTAATTACCATAAATGGCTGCAACACAAACTTTTGATTTAGAGGTTAAACTGAGGACAATGAATTTCATTTCACTGTGTAAAACAAGAGCGAAAATTGAAGGTAAAGGGTTTCCAGATAAGACAATACATAAGATTTTTGTCATTCCCACATTATTATCAATACATTGCCTGAAAAATGATTACAACTATCCCAATATGTAGGAACGCCGATACAACAACAACAACAACAACAACATCACTCGTCCATGAAACAGATAGGCCCCCTAAACGTAAGTTTAAATCTTCCAACGAGAATAATTAAACGCTATACTGGGCTTCATGAATTAACTAATATGGCCTGAGATAATGATCGTAACAAAACTTTCGTGAAAATTCATTAAAATATAAAAATATTATATATTAAAATATATGAAACTTTCCTACGTTAATTTATTTGTTTTAAATTCCTGTTTTAATATACACACCTAATGATTCGTCGTCATCATATGACTGAAGAATTGTTAAGTACGACATGACACGGTGCAAAACACCACTGTAGGTAAAACAAAAACAACACATACAATAAATAAAATTTCGTCTAGTTTAATATAAAATAAATAAATAAAAGACCATCTCATTTTTCTCAGCTTTTCTTATGTTTTCTCAATATCCATGACAAAACAGCCCTTTCTATAATATATGGACATATGGTGTTGTTTTCGACTGAGCAATCAGATTAGAAGACGTTATAGCCTATAGCATACACCTGTGCATGTACATACTCTATATAGGCTTTTCCATTAAATGTACAGGCACAAAAAATAAACCATTTTACCCACAGGTGAACAATAAATTCACTCTAAAATTAAGCGAAAAATAAACCAAACAAAAACAAAAAAAC
The DNA here is from genome assembly GCF_032854445.1 of Liolophura sinensis. NCBI lineage: Eukaryota > Metazoa > Mollusca > Polyplacophora > Chitonida > Chitonidae > Liolophura > Liolophura sinensis. The sequence goes on from NC_088297.1 coordinate 14,921,757, forward strand.
GGGAGAAAGAAAATGTTCCAAAAAGTCCCCAAGTTGCTCTCATGAGCAAGAAGTGTAGTCCGAGACTTCATCATATTTATGGCGTAAGCTGTATATGTACATACATAGCCTACACACGCATGTAGGCATATATACACAAATGTCACGTACTCAAGAGTTTTGACCCAGGTAACAAAAGATTCCTTAAGCTAAACAAGAATGTTCAAAAAATTCTGATTTCTTACCATACACACAAACACTAAAAATGGTAAAAAGTTCTCTTTTTATTCCCACAACCTCCAGCGAACAGTATGGTCTGAGCCAGCAATGTATATGTATATGCATGTATATATATATGTATATATATATATAACATTTTACATCTGGGTCACTCTGCACTCGTTCTGAAGTTGAGCCGAAAAAAAAAAAAGTTTTCATTTTATGCCTACAACCCCAAGCAATATCATTAGCTATTATAAGCACCGTGTCCTCTTTTAAAAAAGGAAATAAAAGATTTTTTTTTGCGAAAACTCACTGGACTATGGTGACCTGTGTCTCCATGCATAAGTCACATGTAGTTACACCCCGGTGAAGATTCGTAGTGCCTCACGGCGGCTTTTGACTCCATATTTTTCTGTATTTCCATAAAATTGATTTGTATCAGAGTCTGATAAAGTTAAACTGATGTATTCCACATGTTATCCCTAGGTTACGAACTCACGACTACGTGGAGACCTTTCAGTACTTCTCAAAATTATACAGTCCATGCCTGGACTATATCGAGGACGCACAGTTTATGTCGTATTTACAATACGAACATACGTTATATACCCAGTCATCCAGGTGTTAAAACCAATGGCTTATTCATTCACTGTATAATTCTTCTGTGTTTTTGCATTTTTAAAGGCATACATACTAGACAGGTATATTTGTAAAGACATTAGCCCGGTTTCTTTTAACCCAGCCAACATTTTGCTTATAAATAAATATTAAAAAAAAATGACTGACACACAAACTTTACTAATCTCTGCCGATGTATAACACCTATACATATATAAGTTTATAATACTTTCCGCACAGAGATGAAGTTATTTATCTATCTATTTGATTGATGTTTTACACCGCACTCAAGAATATTTTACAGTATGATAGTGAGAGGAAACCGGACAGAGCCCGGTCAAACCCACGACAATCCTCAGGTTGCTGAGAGACCTTCCCACGTACGGCAGGAGAGGAAGCCAGCGAGATGAATTGAACAAATAAACAGCTGCATTTTAATAATTGAGACAGACCTAAAATTGAAATTCTCATAGAGGGCAAATCCCTTTGGCAAAAGGAACATGATTATATATCCAATGGTGTAAGAACAAATGAAGTGAAAGATAGCCATTATCACAATGCGCATGTTTGTTACACTGGATATAACAACACACAACTCCATGACAGTTGTATTAGCTCTCACCAAACTCTCACAGGGAAGTCGTACGAATGTTTGTTTCGATGCCAAGATGAATATACCAAAGAGTTAAAATATGGTATTGGTTGCTGCCTCGCTTGACTTTCAGCACTGACAGGGTAGAGCAAAGAAACACGACTGGT